>NC_034411.1:84061770-84146965 GCF_002078875.1 Numida meleagris | reverse complement strand
GGGAGGTCCTAGCGCGTCCCATCCCGTACCTTCGGTTGCCGCCTACTACAATACAAGAATTATATTGTATCCTAGAAGAATCAATTTTTTGTATGCATAATATTTCTGAAATTTGGGAAAAAAAAGTCAATGTGATAAAATACGACTTAGTTTTCTTTCAGATTAGAGTTTGAAGGTAGTCTAACTTACTTGATTGTACATATTCCCTCAGAATTCTGTAGAAATACCACTAAATAATAAATAACCAGACTAAATAATATATTGCCCTGGTGCTCAGGAATCAGGATCAATTTAATCATCAAAAATAATTCATAGTTATTTTCAGTTCAAACACTGTCATTGTAATGTTCCAGTATTTCGTCCTTCCAATTTATTTGGGGGTGGGGAGGGAGGATTTTCCATTACAGAGGTCTCCACTGTCTTGCTTGATCCAAGGTATTCCTAAATTATATAATGACATATTGTGTCCGACTTTTTCAAAAAAAACACAGGCATTGATAAAGGGGAAGAGAAAAATAAAGAACTAAAACAAAAATATGTGGGCCCAGCACAAACTGGTACAGCCTGGCACAACTTCTCTATCTGTCTGAGGTATTGAATACTTCATTAACGATGTCAGCATGATGTTTTTATCTTTATTGGTAAAAGATTTTAGGCAGCCTGGATCACAGCAGTGTATTACCTATGTTATACATGCATTTGTTTTATGTAGCAGTAGTTCATACATGTGACTGGATAAAGGCCTGCACAGTTACATGGAGTGGGATGACTACAATCTGGGTGTTACTGTGAACTGACTGTTCAGCGGAAGTCTGAAGAAATGAACCCTGTGGTTACAAGTTCATCAAGTCATTTTTCTCATCATGCCTGACCCTGTCTACACTCATACATCTCATCTTACATACGTACATACTCATCTTCTGTGTAGTTAAGATGCAATTTCTTCTATTCATAGCATTCGAAGATGAAAATTGGTATTTTGTCAGAAGTATCTATTTCTATAAGAATATATGAAGATCAAATCAAACAAAACAAAACAAAGCAAAACAAAAAACCCTTTGCACACACAGTAGTCCCTATGGTAACAATAGAAATTATATGTGTACATCAAAAGAATGACTAAGCTAAGGGAACAAAGGCTTCCATTTCCCTCTCGATAATTTCCACTTACATTAATGGAAATCTACATGAGGCCTTAAGAGAGAAAATGCATTGTGTAAAACTGAAAATATCTTCATAATCAACTGCAACATTTGAAAAAATATTATGATAAGCAATTTTATTTTCTGAACTTGTCCTCCCATGCATTCCGCAAGCAACAAATGATTTATAAAAGGAAAAACAAAAGTTAAAAACACCAAACACACAGTTAAAGCAACAAAAAGCTATTTAGTCATTTAATTATTTATTTAATTCTCCTTGTGATGACAAGTGTTATGTGCTTAAACACTTGTGTGCATCTGAGTTTCAGTAGTTGCTGAGCACTCCACATGCTCAAAAAGGACCTCAGAATTTTCGCCTAATTCAGCCATATGTAGTAGGCGGCAACCGAAAGTACGGGACGTGACGCGTTAGGACCTCCCCTGCCTAGCACCTGTGGGTGTAGATGAAGCTAACGAGGCGATAAGGAAGCATATATACGACATTGTAACGACTCAGTAAACACCATTTTGCCTCTCATCATATTGATGTGTGTATGCGTCAAGATGGTCGGGGACTAGGAGTAGTCCTTTCAAACAGGGTGACAGTTCACGAACGGAATATCCGATGTGGTGAACGCCACATTTGGTGCCCCCGTGTGAGGAACTGTCGTGCCCCTGTTGTGGTGTGGCTGACACCCATCCCACGAGCAATGCGGATCTGCTCGTGGAAGGCGAGAATCGCCGTTGCTGCAGAAACACAGATCCTGCGGTTTGGAAGGCGTTCGCCACAGAAGGCCAGTTCGGCTCCTCCCCCCCCATGGACCCCTGGACTTCACCCATGGAGTAAGTTATAAAGGTATTGCTTCAGTTTTGTAAGGATTATTGTGGTAAATCAGCCCCTTCTAAGAAGGAGATAGCCGCTGTGTTATCGCGGTTAGAGAAAGAAGGCTGCCTGCCTGTTCCCGAGTCGGTTTTAGACCATGAGTTGTGGGATTCTTTCACCATGACTCTTGCCCAGCGGGCGTTGTCTATGAAGAAGAATACAGACTTAAGAAATTGGGGGTTAGTCCTAGGGGCTCTGAAAGCAGCCAGGGAGGACAAGCAGGCGCTGTACACAGCCCATAAATTGTTACGTTTCTCTGGAGATCGTGGGGGGGGGAGGTGAGTACAAAGAGGTTGGTGCGGCGGCGGCGCGTGGGGTTCGTGCTTCCTTGGCAGACAGTCCGTCAGATAGTCAAGCAACCTCTTTCGCAACCATGGCCCCATCCGGATCAGCTGCCAGCAATTTCGAGAACAAACAACAATCAACCCATTCTTCGTCGCATAACTTTCCTCCAACTGCACCAACAACCTTGGATGAGGCCCTGCCTCCATATCCACGTCCAACACTGTATCCTGCCTTACCGAACACAGGGGGGAGGGGTGGTTCTTGTGAATGTGTAAGCGACTGCGCAACAGGGAACAGTTTAACAAAGCCACCTCGGGGGGAGGATAGTGGACCGAGCGGAGGGAGTGTGGTCGGAGGAGTAGCTCTACCCGGTGCCTTTGAAACATTTACTGATTGGTCCAAGATCAAAGAGGGCATTGAGGAAAGCGGTCTGCCCATGGGAGCATATCCAGTCGTGGTGGGACAAGGGGGTGCCACTTGGGTGCCACTAGATCAAAAAGGCACCACCCGTTTTATAGAAGCAATAGAGAAGAAGGGATTGAAGTCGCCCTTTACTACATCCGCATTGGAAGCACTGACAGCACACGGCCCCCTCCTTCCACATGATACAACAAATCTCATGCGAATGGCACTCAAGCCAGTTCAGTATACATTGTGGGAACAAGAATGGAAGGCCCAATGCAGGCAAACGGTTGCCCGAGTGGAGAGGGACGATCGTCACCCTCTTCGTCAGGGAGGTGGCACGAATATACAGAGGCTTACAGGATTGGCGGGTGGGATGGCCACGCCCCAAGGTCAGGCTGCTCTGCTGCAGCTGGGGGAGTTATTGGCCACCACGGACGCTGTGATTGAAGCATTCAGGAGATTTGCACGGGATGCTGAGCCTCCAGCCCCGTGGACAACAATTGTGCAAGAGCCTGCGGAATCCTTCCAGTAGTTTGCAGACTGTCTGATCATGGCAGTGGAGGGATCAGAACTACCCCAAGCAGCCCATGATCCGGTCATCGTAGATTGCTTAAAGCAGAGATCCCATGAGGATATAAAAATTATCCTTCGCTCTGCTCCAGAGGGAATACGCACACCTGGCGATATTATTAAGTATGTGTTAGACAAACAAAAAGGGATGCCTGTCACAGTGGAAAGCCTTGCGGCTGTTTTGCAGGAAACTGTCAGTTTCACCGTCAGTAAAGCCCGCCCCTCCGCTGGGGACGCTTGGTGCAGGTCCGTGCTTCCACTGTGGCGAACATGGACATCTCAAGGCTCAGTGCCCTGCTAGGAAGAGAGTGCCCATGGTCTGTCAATACTGTGGGAAGCAAGGCCATAATGCCCATCAGTGCCAGGGCTTGCAAGCTCAGCTGCAGGGAAACGGCAGAGGGAGGGGTCTTTTGGCCCCGGGCTCCTCCCTACCAAAGATGGATGGGCCGGGGAGATGGGGATGGGTAGGCCCACAAATGAATCTGTCGGAAACACCTTTAATGCCTCCACGCCCACAGCAGCTTTAACCCTCCATACTAATGAAACACCCCTTGTAAAAGTTATGGCCTCCTACCTCGGGTTTCCCCCCGACTACACTGGGCCTTGATCAACCTTTTTTATTGCGCTTGTCGACTCTGGGGCTGATGTTACTGTTATATCAGAGTTAGATTGGACTGGAGAATGGACAATGGGTCCCCTCCAGCTCATTAGAGGGGTGGGGGGAGCCATAACTGCACGAAAATCCCTAGCGGAGGTGGAGATTATTGTAGTAGCCTGTGATGGAACTTTAGAGAAGCCTGCTCTGCTTGTCCCACTAATTGCGAAAATCCCGGGGACTCTCCTCGGCCAAGACTTCTTGACAGCGATCGGTGCACGGATCACAAATTTACAGTTAGGGCCACTGTCTACCAGTTATCGATCGTTCATGCAATTCCGCTACAATGGAGGCAGGATGCGCGCCCTGTTTGGGTAGATCAGTGGCCCGTCCCTCAAGAGAAATTTGTCACGCTTAAACAGTTAGTTTCCCGAGAGATTCAGTTAGAACACATAGAACCCTCCCTCAGCCGGTGGTACACTCTGATATTTGTGATTAAGAAGCGTTCAGGTGCTTACCGCCTCCTGCATGATCTACACGCGGTTAACTCTCAGTTGATACCCTTTGGCCCAGTACAACAGGGAGGTCCGGTATTGTCAGCCGTACCTAGAGAGTGGCCTCTGGTGGTCATTGACCTTAAGGATTGCTTTTTTTCAATCCCTTTGGCAGAACAGGATCGAGAAGCATTTGCTTTTACTGTGCTGACTCCCAATAATCAGGGCCCTGCAAATAGGTACCAATGGCGCGTTATGCCACAAGGAATGACATGTTCCCCTACTATCTGTCAGCTTGTGGTTGGCAGAACCCTGGAGCCATTAAGAAACCAGTTTCCTAGCTGCCAGATCCTGCATTACATGGATGACCTTTTGCTTGCAGCCCCCACTGATCAAAGCTTAGAAGCGCTGGAGAGTTGAGCGCTTGATATTCTCACGACTACAGGATTTACCATATCGCAAGAAAAGATCCAACATGGCCCTGGGATCAAATATTTAGGGTATCGATTTGGCCTGGATATGGTCCGGCCAACAGGTCTTAAGATCCTGCCACAGATTAAGACCCTGTGGGATGTTCAGAAGCTTGTAGGGGCCATCCAGTGGGTAAGGAATGCCCTAGGCATCCCTCCTCGCTTGATGAAGCCTTTCTATGATCAGTTAAAAGGATCCCACAGAACCCAGGGAATTTTCCCCAGAAATGTTATCTGCATGGGAAGAAATCCTAAGTAGGTGCTTGGACCATTCCCTGTCAAGGTTTAATCCTGATCTTCCTTTAGGAAACAGCAGTATGCCGGTGTTCTCAGGGGGCAGTAGCGGTCCTGGGACATGATCTCTCTGCAAAGCCCGTGCCGCTTTGATGGTTGTTCTCCACTCAGTTTGTTCGGGCTTTCACACCTTGGGTTGAGATGCTGGCAATACTGCTGAGAAAAGCATGTCTTTTTGCAGTACTGACATTCACTGCTTAACCTGATGTGATTTATTTGCCAAGGGTGTTGGGATCGCCACAGCCACAGAATACATGTATAAGCATAACGTTATAGACAGGATAACTGTAACATAAATAAATGACTTTAATTATACACAGTCACATAGCAAGTACAGAATTGGGGCTGAAGACCTGGTTACACCTCACATGCACATATTTTCATACACTATACAACTCTATTGTAATTTTAAGATAAACCGAAACAATGCTTACAAAGGACAAGATGACATCTTCCTTGCTTCAAGCAATATTTATGTACAGCAGACTGCAATGTTAAGGAATTTCCTAACGCGTCTAATGAACACAAGTTAAAAGACATAGGGAGTGTTTCATTCACAACTGGATTTCCTTGCATTTGGGTTTGATTTTTGTTTTGAGACACACAGCTTTAAAGGTTAACATCTGAGGTTTTGTTTTGTGTTTGTGTACATTAATATAATTACAGTCCATTTTTGTTACTTGAGACTTCATATTTCACATTCTTTAGTGCAACTCAATTAGCAGTTCTTAGCAGCAAGGGATGAGCTTTCTCGGTGAGTAGTAAATAAGCTGATAGAAATGATTACTCCTGAAGAGAAAAAGGAAAGAAAGAAGTGATTCTGGGAGTGCAGCTCTGTTTCTAAACAAGGGAAGTGGTGATCAGTAAAGCTCATAAAAAAAAAATGTAGTTATGAAGCAAATAGTTTTGATCATGTTTCAGAAGAGTTTGCTCTAAAATTTATATCAGCAACAAAGAGAATGTTATAAAACAGAAGAGCAAGTTAGCTGGAGCAAAGACAATAAAAATATTCCTTATTCAACAAATGCTAGAAAATTGAAGTGGTCTTTGTAGATACCAGGATATGCCTGCAGTGCGGTAGTCTGTAGAAACAGCTCAGCTAGTAGATTGCCTAGGACAGATTATCAGAGTGACTACAACCCTAAGAACACAGGTCAGCACAGATTGCAAAACTTGACTGAGAAGTAAATAAATCAATCCCTGCCCAGTTCCCTAATGTCATGAGCAGACTGATAAAGGTCCCCAAGGTATGTGGCTTCATGTCAGCACAGTTATGTCAGTGTTACACTGATCTTATTACTATGACTGTAGTAGGGGCATGCATGCTTCTTTTCGTAATATAAACATCCTTGTTTTCTGGTAATTAAATTAATAGCATCAAGCCATACACAGAAAATCATTAAATAACTGAGCCAAAAATATGAGGAGAAAATATCTATCAAATCATCCATGTATTTTCAGACCCAGTCAAATATTAGAAATTTAGAGTCACACTCTTTTGTTTACTTAACACAACCATAACAGTAATGCTGATCCAAAGAAGGATAAGGACTGATCAATGAGTGACACAGGTAAGCTGTCAGAGACCTTCATCAAAGGTAAAACAATTACTCTAAATTGCACTTCAGAAACAGAGCTTGTTTTATTTTAAGTGGTACAATTAAACACAGAATTCCTGATACAATTTTTTCTATACTGAAATGAGATACCTTTGTTTGTACCACATGCTAGTTTGTTATGAAATATTTTTGGTGTAGGACTGTCCAACAATAGCAGAGATTCTGGTGGATGAAGTGACTGCCAGGGAAAAGTATAATAACGGGGCAAAAAATGCTTTCAGTTTTATATTCCACTATGTCACAACCCAGGCAAACTGCGTTATCTTTGAGCAGTAGCAATGAGCATATTTAATAGGTTAGTAATTTCTATACACGATCTTTAATGCTGTGGATGTCCTTTATAGCACTTCAGTGAGATAAGGCCATCGTTGTTGAAACAGATTAAAGTCCAGATGCAAAGAGGGTTAGTACATACCTCAAAGGGGATTCATGGTAATTTAAGTAAAAACACTTCATAAAAGCTTAAGAAGATTGTGCCTAACTCAAAATATTCTCTTCAACAATGACCAGAACAAGACGTATTAGCAAAGAAAGATGATGCATGTAATAAAGACATTTTCCCAGAGAATATCCTCAATTCATAGCCCTCAGTCCAAACTATGATGTGGAAATCACTGAAGTCCATAGTTACAAGTGCCATTATCTACTTAAATTTTGAACTTCAAAGTTATCTGAGCTCCTCAATTTAGACTACATATGAAATGAACCTAATTTGTAGGAATGGTCTTCTAATGCTTGCCTAAATCCCATTACAGCTCATGTATAAGGTTGAGTAGCAACCAAAGTGCCCCAATCTCATTTGTAGGCATTTTGATAGATAATCTTATGTCATATGAAATATATTCCAGTAGATCAAATCAGCACCTCAAAGAGGAAGATATGTCTATGTATTGATTTTGAAAGTACCTTGCCTCTCTCTGACATCACAGAGTTTTGGAATGTAGAAGAAATTCTGGATTATTGATTTTTTTTTTTATTTTGACTTCCAGAAAATGCAAGTTTTTTTTTTAATTGGTAACTAAGTTAATCAAACAAGTCAAATAGTGTGTGTATTACATGTCATTACCAGGAATGCTTAAAGAACTAGGGATGTTTCAAGATCTGTGATCTTCATGTGCCTGTGAGTTCTTAAAGTTCACCCCTTATAGTTTTACTGATTGATACTTTCTAATGGTGGAAGTACAAGACAGTGAATGCCACCATAAAGTAATATGTTTGCCTACCCATTGTGTAATTCAGCTAGGGTGCTTCTTTAAAGTTATGCTTACTAGAAGAGAGAAGGACCTTGTAAGAGTTGTCAAATGTGATATCAAAGAGGAACATTTTTAATAAATAGTACTTCTTCTAAGTTGTATGATATATGCCTAGCTGTCAAGTGAGCAGAAAAGCCTGATCATCTGTCATAAGCTTCTGTAAAATATTTACTAAATTAGGGACCACTTGTTATTTTGACAATATTTAAGGCTATACTTATTTAAAAATTCAAGACTTTGATGCTAATTTTTCACCTTTTATTAAAAAAAAAGCAAATATATGTTCTCTGTACAAGCTGTATCTTGTAAACCACCATCTATCTTATTACATGAAGAAGAATAATTAGCTCAAAGGAACAAAAATATTTGTAGAAGGTGATTTCCCAGACAGTAGTATTTCAGCCCTTTTACCACAAAAGCTAGGATTTCTTGAATTAGAAATAAATAGGGGAAATACATGGTCGTATCACCTCTTTTCAGGTGTACTGCAGTTCAGAAGGATCCTAGTCTTCTCTGTGGCAAATTCATTGTCAGAAATATGTGCTGCTGTTGTTGGTACAAAGGGCAAGGTAATGTAGTAATATTTTACAACTGTCAGATAGTGTTTAGCAGTAAGGGGCTAGAGCAATTTAATGCAATGCCATTTATTTATAATGTAAACCTGAAACTCCATCCACTGAGCTATAAACTTGTATTTTGCTGGATATACAGTCTATTTCCCTAGATCACTGAAGCTATTAAAATCTGAAGACTAGGTTATTGATATGGAAACCTGTTGCTGAGACCTTTTGATCTATCTAGCTCTCCTGCACATATAGTCTGCAGGTCTTCAGTGTTTGTTTCTTTTTTAGGCATCATAGGTAACTTAAGCTTTCCACGCAGTCAATATTGGTCTTATTGATGATGCAATAGAAAATATAGCTTTAAGAGCCAAATAGGTGAGAAGTTCTTATATGGTATAAACTGATCTATCGTCAAAATCAGGATATTCTTAGTGACCCTTCATGTTTTAAGAAAAAGGTCAGATACATTTTTGCAAGACAAAGTTTCACCTAGAGTCATAGTCTATAGCAGAAGCTGGAATCTAAATCTCATTACTGAATTTAAATGCTTTGTACTAAGTAGTACCTAGAAACTATGAATAAGGCCAATGACAAGTTCCTGCAATCTATCAATAATTTAAGCTATGCAATGCATATATTGTAATATTATGCAATGCATATATTGTAATATTAGCTCTCCCTTCAAAACAGATGGTTACAGAATATTATTCAGGCACCACAGAGAAATGGAAATAGGTTCAGATCTCTGTTTTTGATGGGCCTAATATAACTATGCCCACTGGATGCTAAACTGTAGTTACAATAAATCATATCTTGTTATGGTTAACTAGAAGAGTACTTCTCACAAGAATCTTAGCAATTATTACTTTTATAATTTTATTTCTCATGGTAAAGAATGCTTCTCTATCAAGAGAAAAAAAATTGACCCAAGTCAGGGTACATTTATTTAAAACTACCTTTCTGAAATAGAAGCTGTACCACAGTGTCTAATAGGTGAAGACTTTACTGAAGTGAATTTAGTTCACTGGGATACTATACATATCAACAACATGACATTTCAAAGAGTGGAAGTAGTAACATATGAGTCTATGGAGTGAGTACAAAATATTTTTACTAATCATAATATAAAGACTGTTCCCACAATCTAAGCATATCACAGACAACTAAGCCATTTTTGCTAGTCTCACAACTGATTCTTCTAGATGATATTCACTAAAAAAATGTTCAAAATCCTAAATTTAAAAAAAAAAGTTTGAAATTCCATCTTGACAAGACTAGAGAATGCACTGAAAACTGAGCCAAAGCTATCAATTATATCTACCTCTAATGATTTAAGTGATGGGTAGTCTTCAGATTCAACTGAACTCTGTATTAATTCTCTGCATAGAGCAACTGTAGATAAGAACTGCAGGAAGATACACAAAACATATATTTTTTCTCTCATTACATGCTCTTTCCTGTTTAAGACATTGAACTTTTTGGACTAAATCAATGGATAATTAATTAATTCTTGGATCATTAAAATAAGCGTAACTGAAAAAAAAAATACTGAAAAAAATAAATAATTTATATAAATTGTTGAAACTCTGGAGGCCTTTAATGTTATGCCGAAGGCTGAATCAGAGTCAATTATTACAAGAGAAAACAGAGCTCCTGTGTTTATCATCAGGAATCCTTGGCTTTTAAACAACATTCAACAGAACTGCCTACTCCTCAAAAAAAGTGTGAATGGGCTTTTACCTTCACCAGAACTTTCCACGTATGTATATCACATATGTTGATGGTTACAGTTTAGGGACATTGCCCAAAAGAAGGGCAATACTCTTTTGGGTAATTTTAACCTCTGAAAATTATGGACAACAGCATTAAAAAGGACAAATAGTCTCTGTGGAACTGTGTCTGTTTACATCAGATAAGACCTCGTCTAAGTGCAGTGATAATGCCCGAGGTGATTACCAAATACAAATTATGAGTACATATACAATTTATACAGAACATTTTTCATGCAAGAAGAATTTGGGATAAATAAGCTTTAAATATATTTTTAATTGTTAATAGTAATTACTTTAATAGGGGTACTGACAAAAAGAAAAGGAAATGGTTGTGCTAAGACAGCAAAGTGCAAATTTAACAGGAAAGTAAGAGGACTAAAGATAACTTTTCTCAAATCCTTCTAGTAGCAATTGGTTTAATAATCCTGCTGTCTGATATGTATTGGGTGGGTATACCCGCCAAGTTTTGCAGCTTTCCTCTACTTCCCTCATATCTATTATAACTTCATGTGCTCTACCATAAATCATAAAAATCATAAGTCACAGCCATGCCACCTATCAAGTACATAGATTTCAAGCCAACAAGATCCAGGCTGTGAGCCAGACATGGTCATCATGTTCTGCACTTTTCCAAAATAAGCAAAGTTTAAAGCTTTTCATTGTTAGTCTTACAGTTTACTTGATGTCTAAAGTTAAGCATCACTCTCAAAAAGTAATAGTGGTGAAACTATTTTTGAACTAGATTAGCACTCGTGTAAGTAAAAGAAAGCCTGACAACTTCCAGTCAATGCACGAGACACTAAATCCTATATCTTGGTAGAATTAATAAATCACCAGCACAGCAGGTATGTCAAAAAGGAATAGTCATAACTACTCTTATTAAGTGCACCATAAGCTAATAATATATACAGGTAGCACTGGGTGAGTTGGAGAACAGACAAAAAAGATCTGGGATCCGTACCTGTGAGCCAACTCCTTCAGCTGAAGGATAGATCCTACTGCTTTCTCTATGTGAGAAGAGTGAATAGACTAACATGCCTGGGGGATTTGTTTCTTTTTTAAGTTTGCACAGCCAAAAATCCAGGATTCCTGCCTTTCGGTGCTTTAGAATTTTTAGGAAGATTTAATTTAATATTTTCCATGGATACAGTAACACATGGGGCAGACCTGGTTGATAATCAGACCTCTAAAACTCCAACAGATTTTGGGCCTGTAATAAGGATCATGAGGTATAATTTAAATGATACAAATATGAAATATTCAACATTAAGCATTCATTGAGACAAAGAAAAACCAGTCATACTGAGAATTTTTTTTTAGTCATTTCTACAGATGAAGGCATTTAGGTAGCATATTCTCAAGGAGCGAGGAAGTTAAAACCATTTTTGTTTCAATAGAAAATGAATCAGCGCCTGCATCCTTAATTTTATTTGTGAATGTAGTATCTCTGTAATTCTAAAATTTACAACAAAATTTCCAACTATTTAATAAAAACAATTCAATTGGCATTATAATTTTAAAGACTAAACACATCTGCATTCCATCACATTTCATTTTGTATACAGAGAAGGACACTAATAAAGAAAAAGAAAAACCTAACCATTTAAAATCAATGTCTGTCTAATTTTGAGAAACTATCAAGATCTCTCAGTACTTTGATACTTTACAAATCAAGTCATTCATAATGCTTTGTGAGAAATTTCAAGGGCACAGTAAAGGAGAATTAAATTATCAAGTAATGTTCCTGCTTGTTCTTGTATTTACATTTACCTGGATGAATGTAATGTATTTGGGGAGGAGGGAGAAGAAGGAGGAGGGGGAAGAGAACCATACATCACACTAATGCAAAGTCCATGAAAAATTTGTCCTTCATGCTGTGACTGGACACTATATCAAGGATGTTACAACTTTTTTATCTGCATCTAAGCAAAGCTGCACTGTTTAGTAAATTCGGTTGTCTCTAGTTACAATATTTTTCCAATTTAAACTTATGAGGAAAAGGAGGAAAGCAATTCATCTGTTAAAAGGAATAATCTCTAAACCATAACATCCAGAATCTGATGTATTTGTTCTCTTATGTTTTCCCAGATAGCAAAGCAGTGAAACAGAACTAAGAACACCCAGAGGCTGTTATGGTGGCTTCTCTGTGGAGAATTTCAGGAAGATGCTTACACTGTCATTGTCCATATTACTTGGGTTCCTTTTACATTACATGCATACAAATTCTCCTGTGAAATCCATGAGAATTAGATTTAAAATAGACTGTAGTCGTGACTGAAGAGCTGTCAGTGAAGCCCTTAGTTTTAGCGCAGTACTGTAAAGTAGGAACTCAGACTCAGATTGAAATCTCACTGATGTAGAACAGAACAGCACTCTGCAGCAAACTGCTGGACAGTGAGATTATGACAAATTCATGATGTTTTTCTATCGCAGCAAGGAGTTAAATTAAATTTAATTTCAAGAAAATTTCCTGTGTGAGAACTTAATCTTATTTTCGCTAGCATTAAACCTATCACGGTATAGACTTAGAATAGAGGTTATGTTCCTGAGAATATACTTTGTGTTCTTAAACATGTGAATAATCATGCATTGTTTGTTCTTTTGAAATTCAAGATGTATTTTTAACTGTTTATGTACTCCAATTTTCCAAATAGCAAAAGGAACCAAAGTGAAATTAAGCTACAGTAAAAAATAAAAACCATTGCAAAGACAGTAGAGTATACAGCTAGAATTAATTTTGCCTCTGCTCACATTATTTCCCACTGTTTTTTCGAATAGTACTTCCTTCTCTGTCATTTCATGTCAACAGCTCTGTTCGTTTCAAAGGCAGGGATGCTATTTTATGCCTGCTGCACCACAGAACTCTCAGCCACATGGATTGTCCCACAGAGACCCCTATGGGCTCCTGAAAAAGCTTTGCAGCCCACATATGGTCCTTTTAGAGCTATTCTGATCCTTTCTAGATCTTTCTAGATCCATAAACCTCATAAGTAATAGGAGAAAAGGACTTAAAAATAACCACATTATTGCTACAGATAAGCAAGGAATATAGAGATTTTCTCTTCATATGCATCTTTTTTACTAAGAGATATAGAATCAACATGATCAGTGCATCTGCTAATGAACCTGAAACTCCCTGTTGTTTGTTTGTTTGTTTTCCATCTAACAAGGCAAAGAGGATAATAGCAAAAGTGATAACATTTGGATGTTATGCACTTGATCATTCATTTTTCTGGCCAGAACTGTTATACATCTTTAAGCAAAACCTATTATAATGTGGGAAAAGGACCAAAACTATACCATATATCTTGTGAAAACATTCCAGGGAATTTACATTTTTAAAAGGGTTTTTCATTAAGATAGGATCACCTTTAATTGAAGCATCGATGTTCAGTATATTTTCATATCTAAATTTTAATGTGGAACATCACCTTTGAAAATGGAGCACATTATTGCCAAGTATCAAAATATGCAGTAGAGGGAACTGCTGAAGGATTTGATTATTAGCTATAGAACTTCTTAGAACCTGGGACTTGAAAGGTTTAGATGGTTCTCCTCTTGGCTATACTGGCTTATGGGTGAGGCAGAATTACTATAATCTTTACTTTTATTAATTTCTTTATGATTCTTCTCAAGCTCACATTTAGGCTTACACTTCCTAATGTACACAACACCTTTTAGCCCCGTTTAATAACCTTACTAGCAGAATGTAGAGGTTCTGTTTGTACTGTGTTCTGTGTGATGTTCAGCATTAAAAAAAGCACAAACAAGAAAAAGAAAACCTGAAATTTTACCTTTATATTTCATTGTGTAAGGGCAAGTATTTCAATACAGTATAGAAAATAATAAAATGTTGATGCTTTAAGTTTTGAAATAATATTTATCTATCCTGAAAATCTGTCTATGAAACTCAAAACAACAGTTGTCCTGGCCAGAACAGATATATAGGAGCCTTGTATGAGGGATATCAGACCAATTCTGTGTAAAGCATCAATAATTTTTAATTTCCCCTCTGGATAGACATCAGATACACATGCAGATGTACAACACAGGCTTCAAAGCAGTAAGAATGCCCTCAGGGTCTTCCTCTTATTGCAGCAGAAGTAGAAGCATAGGAACAATATAGGAGTATAGACTCACCAAAAGCAGCCATTCTCTTATCCTTTCTTGACCAAATTTCTTATGCTAAGGATCATATGAGCATTGGCATCAAGAAACCCTGTTGCTGAAAAAGTAAATTCACCAGACCTGAAAGTCTGTATGAATGTAGACCTACTAGAAATTCAGAATTTCCAGTTCAAGTTCTGCATTTACCTTCATTGGAACAGGACCACTGAAATCTTAGCTCAACACTTTTGCTGTCCAACAATTTTCATCAAAGACCTTGTTTTCCATATATGCCTGGTTACGTTAAATTGCACTTACCACCATCAAGAGAATGTCTCCTTTTAGAAACTAATACCATTTGTGAATATTTAAAGAATTTTGTCATCAAAATACTTGATATCTCATATAATATTAAACTTTAGTATTGTAAATGTGTACCATGTAAAAGGTAAACAATGTCTTCAATACTTAGCTTCCATAAATTTTGCTACCATGTTGGTATGTAATTTTTTTCTTTTCTTTCATTTTAAACTCATGCTCTTCCATGATGCTACTCAGAAACATGTCCAGAAATCTGGATGTAAATCTCTTTATCCCAAATCAGGACACAGACCTAAAGCAAATGAGGATTTTAAGTCTCCCATTCTTTAAACCAAATTATTCTTCCTCTGTAATTCAGAAACTCAGGTCTCAACTAAACTCTGCTTGGATTAATAAGTCAAAAATTTGTCTCTGAATCTCACTTTATGGTTTGAATTCTCCACTAATTACCCTTTAGAAAAGTGTATACTCAAACTTCATTTTTTCACTGATTGTTTTGGCCTTCTTAATAATGCAAGAATGATCTCAGACATGAACATATAAATGCTAGTTAGGTTGTAATATAATTGCATTAAGTCTTGGAATATCCTGCAGTATTTCCAAAGTGTCACAGTGAGATCATAAAGAGAAACAATAGGAGATGCCAAATGCATCAGCAAATGAAGTAAAAACAGGAACTTTTTCTTCTAATAAATGTATGGTGGAATTCCTTCTGGTATATCTAAACAGTCTGAGAATTAGAACATGAGCTGTACTCTTTCCCAACTGTATTAGATCTTTATATGTAACTTAGGAAAAGCTTTTCTTGTCTGAAGTGAAATATGTCTGAACTTTCATGTGAATCATTGAAAGAGCCATGTAGAATGATTTTTACACCTTAGACATGTATTCCATCTCAGTTTACTTCTGTAGCAGTTCAAGTAATGAAAATCCTAAATTTCTCTCAGAAAATAATAATAAAAAATGTTTATGATATTTCTGTTTCACAGTTTCTTTGATACGTCCATTTTTTGCACACAAATAGAACTATTATTTTTGTACATAATATGCACAGAACCTTGTTGTCTACGACAACGTACTAAGGCTTCCCTTCCGCCTGCACCTCCACATGCAGGGGCATACGGGACACATACACGGTATGTAGCGCCAAAATGCCAATTTAATGCTGCGCAACAAGGCTACTTATACCCGTACACACGACCGCCCCGTGTACCCGTGACCGCCCCCTGCTCCTCCCAGGTGCTTGCAGGCACCACCCGCTGTGACTCCCCAATTCCTCCCTTGGTGCTTGCAGGCACCACCCATCCCATTTAACCCCACAAAACCTGAATGTATATGAGTTGTTCCAAAAGTAATGCCTCCTATTTATTTTCCATGGAA
The DNA here is from genome assembly GCF_002078875.1 of Numida meleagris. Taxonomy (NCBI): domain Eukaryota; kingdom Metazoa; phylum Chordata; class Aves; order Galliformes; family Numididae; genus Numida; species Numida meleagris. The sequence continues at coordinate 84,130,812 of NC_034411.1, read as the reverse complement.
ATTACAATAGAAACAAATAACACGATAGCACTGTTTGATAGAGCACATTCTCAGCTACAAAACATGATTTTTCAACATAATCACCACCATGCTCAATGCGCTTTTGGCAACAAAGATCAAGACCCTGCATGCCGTACTTGTAAAAATCTGCACCAGCGGAGATTACCCACTGTCACTGTCACCACTGCTGAAATGCACCACCCACCACTTCACTGTGCTCACATTCACTGTTTCACCTCCATAAGCATTCAGCTAGCATCAGTGAATGTCAACGGATGCAGTTTTTTCTGTGTGGAGGAATTCAGTGATACACCTTTTCTTCATATGCACATCCATATCAGACACAATTTTGCCAGACTGGAATACTGGTGAGAAGGTTCAACCTCTACTGCCATACCACCAACATCCACCTCTGTCATCGTGGGCCAACATAATAGAATAGGAGGCATTACATTCAAAGCAGCCCTTGTATTTAGTCTCTGCTGTGAAATGATACATTTACTAATACTTTCCATTAATCTGGCTAGTCCTAAGAGCCTTAACCCCCCAAATCTCCTGTCAAATATTTAGTTTTTATTCTTCAGTTTGGTACCTATGCTCCAAACATTATTCAGAATGTGATATATTTTGCAAAGCATTGAATAAAAATTTTTAAAAAATGCAATCTGCAGGTAGCAGACTGGAATAATTTATTTAGTTTCCTATCCTACTGATAGGCACACAGAGTCTCCTTTAACAAATTGGTTGTTTTTTGTTTTGTTTCATTTGATTTTATGAACAGTGGAACACCACAGTGTGAAGACTGAGAACTAATGGTACATTTGTTAGCTTTGTTCCAGGTCTAGTTACAGTATTTATCTTACATATATTTAATCATTGAGCTCATTATGAAGAACTATATAAAACTGTCTTACTGGATATTTAAGGACTGAATTTTCCTTCTGCATTACCTTACTGTTTACAATAAAGAAAGAAATTTCATTTATTTGCCATGGTGTACTCTATTTAATTTATGCTAATTATTATATATCTTTATTCTTATACAATTATTAGGCAACATTTTCTGTTTCCACAGAATAAATTGAGTTTACCTCCACTTGCTTTAATAGATTTTTACTGCACATACAGTGGTGGCACAGAAAACAGCTTAGTGACACTCTGCAGATGCTTTCAAATATCTTCCTGTGTGGCATCACGACACAAGCAGAGCATGCAGTCTATATCTGTGACTGAAAAACTTTTGTGATTTCTGCAGAGAAAAAGCCTGACTTTTCCAGCTAAACTCATACTCATTATTTGCTTTCAGAGTGGCTCAGATCATAGAGATACAGAGTCCTAAAACACTGAATATATCCAAAATAAAAAATGAAATAATATATGTATATCTGCTAACTATTGGAGACTTCTTTTAAGAATAAGACAGGATTTTTCATAGAATCATAGAATCACAAAGGTTGGAAAAGATCTCTAAGATCATCCAGTCCAACCATCCATCTATCACCAATACTGCCCCACTAAACCATCTCTCGCAGTACAACATCTAAAAGTTTCTTGGATGCCTTCAGGGCCAGTGACTCCACCACCTCCCTAGGCAGCCCATTCCAACACCTGACCATTCTCTCAAAGAAGTATTCCTAATGTCCAACCTGAATCTCCCCTGGCACAACTTGAAGCCATTCCCTCTTGTCCTATCACTAGGTACAAGAGAGAAGAGGCCAACCCCCAGTTCACTACTACCTCCCTTCAGGTAGTTATACAGAGCGATAAGGTCTCCCCCAAGCCTCCTCCAGACAGAACAATCCCAGCTCCCTCTGCCACTCCCCATAAGGCCTGTGCTCCAGACCCCTCACCAGCTTTGCTACCCTTCTCTAGACATGCTCCAAGGCCTCAAAGTCTTTCTTGTAGTGAGGGGCCCAAAACTGGACACAGTACTCAATGTGCAGCCTCACCAGTGCTGAGTACAGAGGGAGAATGACTTCCCCACTCCTGCTGGCAACACTATTTCTGATACAAGCCAGGATGCCATTGCCCTTCTTGGCAACCTGGGCACTCTGCTGGCTCATGTTCTGCTTAGCATCGACCAATACCCCCAGGTCCATTTCCTCTGCACAGCCTTCCAGCCACTCTGCCCCAAGCCTGTAGCACTGCCTGGGATTGTTATGGCCAAAATGCAGCACCCAACACTTGGTCTTGTTGAACTTCATCTCATTGGCCTTAGCCCGAGTGATCCAGGCTGTTCAGATCCCTCTGAAAGGCCTTTCTACCCTCAGGTAAATCAACACTTCCTGCAACTTCATGTCATCTGCAAACTTACTGAGGGTGCACTCAATGCCCTCATCCAGGTCATCAATAAAGATATTGAACAGGACAGGTCTCAATACTGACCCCTGGGGAACACCACTCATGACCAGCAACCAGCTGGATTTAACTCCATTCATCACCACCCTCTGGTCCCGGCTATCCAGCCAGTTCTTTATCCAGCAATGAGTGTACCTGTCCAAGCCACGGGCTGCCAGCTTCTCCAGGAGAATACTGTGGGAGACAGTGTCGAAGGCTTTGCTGAAGTCAAAGGTAGACTACATTAACAGCCTTTCCCTCATCCACCAGATGGGTCACTTGATCACAGAAGGACAGTAGGTTAGTCAAGCAAAACATGTCCTTCATGAACCCGTGCTGGTAGTCCCTGATCCCCCGGCTGTCCCGCACATGCTGTGTGATTTCCCTCAAGATGATCTGCTTCATAATCTTTCCTGGCACCAAGGTCAGGCTGACAGGCTTGTAGCTCCCCAGATCCTCCTTATGACCCTTCTTCTTGTAGATGAGAGTCACATTGGCAAGCCTCCAGTCCTCTGGAACCCCTCTGGTCGACCAGGAATGCTGATAGGTGATGGAAAGTGACTTGGCTATCACATCCACTAGCTCCCTCAGCACCCTTGGGAGGATCCCATCCAGCCCCATGGACTTATGGCAGTCCAGGTGGAGTAGTAGGTCTCTAACTGTTTCCACCTGAATAGTGGGGCGTTTGTTCTGCTCCCCATATCATACTTCCAGGTCAGGGGGTAGGGTACCCTGAGGATAACTGGTCTGACTTTTAAAGACAGATGTAAAGAAAGCATTGAGAACCTCAGCCTTTGCCACGGCGTTATCTATGGATCTGTGTCTGTGACAGGGGGAGAGCAGGCCCACAGGCCCACCAGCTCAGAAAAGAAAGAAAGGAGGAAAAAAAAACTGTCGGAGGTTTACGGGCCCATGACTAATGTGGCAGGGGATCCGTGGACCCATGCTCTGGGAAAAAAGGAAAAAGGGAGAAGGGTAGGGGAATAGTAGATGGGTCTAAAATAGAACAGTGGCAACGATCTGAGGAGGAATGTTAATTTACTAAATATAATATCGGAACTGAGGTCAACAAATCCAACAACAATGAGAGAGAGAGAGTCCAAAGCCCAATATGCATCTCCACAGCAAACTAAGAAAGGAAATCCTGGTCTGCCAGGCGACTTCACCAACCCCCTCCAGGCACAAAAACTCCTGGGGAATGCAGCTTTTCCAATCCCCCTCCGAGAACCAAGCACCCAGAAACGGCAGTCCACAGAACCAGAACAATAACTCTTTAACTGCCAGTGCTTTACATGATGTTATGGTGTGGAATACCGACAACAAAAAAATCACAAAACCATGGCAGCCTTTTCCTTATCCTCAGTTGTCATGTTCCCTGTTGCATCCAGTAAAGGATGGAGGTTCTCCTTAGCCCTCCTCTCACTGTTATATTATAAATAATATATTTTAAAAAATTTTTGCTCTTTTACCCCAACAGCCAAGTTGAGTTCAAGCTGGGCTTTTGCCTTTCTAATTTTCTCCCTGCACATCCTAACAACTTCTATGCATTCTCCCTGAGCTGCCTGCCTCTTCTTCCCCAGGAGGTAGATTCTCTTTTTCTCCTGGAGTCTCAGGAAAATCTCCCCGCTTATTCACATTAGTCTTCTTCCCCATCTGCACATCTTGCAGCACGGAGGGATAGCCTGCTCCTATGCCTTTAAGACTTCCTTCTTGAGGAGTGACCAGCCTTTCTGGACCCCTTTTCCCTTCAGGACTGAATCTCAAGGAACGATCCCTACCAGTGTCCTGAACAGTTCAAAGTCCACCCTCCAGAAGTCCAAGGTAGCAGTTTTGCTTCCCCCTGCTCCTGACTTCTCCAAGAATCAAGAACTCTACCATTTCATGGTCACTCTGTCCAAGACAGCTCCCAGCCTTCACATCTCCCACCAGACCTTCTCTGTTTGTGAACAGCAGGTCTAGCAGAGCACCTCCCCTGGTAGGATCTCTTACTAGCTGCAGAAGGAAGTTATCTTCCATACCCCCTAGAAACCTCCTAGATTGCTTCTTCTGTGCTGTATTGTATTTCCAATATATATCAGGGAAGTTGAAGTCCTCCACGAGAACAAGGGCCGGCAATCACGCAACTTCTGCCACCTGTTCCTAGAATGTCTCATCTGTCTCTTCATCCTGGTTAGGCAATCAATAACAGATCCCCACCAGGATGTCTACCTTGTTGGCCCTCCCCCTGATCCTTACCCACCAAGATTCAATCTTATCATTCCCAGCCCCAAGCTCAACAACATCAAAACACTCTCTAGCATAGAGAGCCATGCCACCACCCCTCCTTCCTTGTCTATCCCTTCTGAAGAGCTTGTAGCCATCCACTGCAGTACTCCAGTCATGGGAGCAATTCCACTATGTTTCTGTAACAGCAACTAAGTCATAGTTTGCCTGCTGCACAACGGCTTCCAGCTCCTCCTGTTTGTTGTCCATACTGTGTGCATTGGTGTAAATGCACTTCAGCTGAGCCCCTTGCCTCACACCAATCCTGTCATCATTTCCCTAGGCTCATCTCTAGAGGGCCTGTTTTTATCCCCTGGTTTTATACCTTTCTCTCCTTCATATCTAGTTTAAAGCCCTCTCAATGAGCCCTGCCAGTTCCTTGGTTAGGATCCATTTCCCCCTTCGAGACAGGTAAGACCCATCAGCAGACATCAGGCAAGTCACCAAGTAAACTGCCCCATGGTCAAAAAAAAACAACAAAATTCCTGTGATTGCACCAGCCTCTCAGCCATGTATTTATGAGGGTTTTCCTGCTCCTTTCTTTATCCTTCCCTGCCACTGAAGGGATCGAGGAAAATACAGCTGTACACCCACTCCGTCCACTAACCGCCCCAGTGACCTGAAGTCCTTTTTGATAATCCTCAGCAACTTCATCACTGCTGGCCTGAACTATCAATAAAGGATAATAATCAGAGGGGCAAATCAGACTAGGAAGTTTTCTAGAAATATCCCTGACCCAGGCCCCAGGGAGGCAGCACACCTCCCTGTGGGTAGGGTCAGGCTGACATACAGGGCCCTCTGTTCCTCTCAGAAGGGAGTCTCCGATGACAATCACCCTTCTGTCCTTCTTGGCGGAGGCAGTCTTGAGGTGTGGAGTCGACCATCTCACTCTAGACAACCTCAAGTGTAGACCTCCCACTACATCCCAGCTCACCTCTCCCTCAAGTTCCAGTGCCTCAAACCTATTACATAGGAGTGCCTGGGGAACCAAGGTAGGTCAGGATGGGGGCTGCCTGTGACATCAAGCTGGGACCTGTTTCCATTTCTCTCTCTGCTCGATGATGGCAGGGGAGGGGGTTCACCACTGTTTGAGGAGTATCATCCCGATGTCTTTCTCACAAGTTTGGCAGAGTTATCCCACCAGAGTATCTCCTGCTCGCACTCTCTGATACTGCTTAATCTCTCCACCTCCTCCTTGAACTTCACCGCCATACTGAGCAGATCGCAGTGGAATCCTTGGTGCATTTCACTGGCAGTAAGGAGCTCAGGCACTCGCTGCAGCCAGAGACTTGAACCACCAAATTTTTAGGCAGGCACTCTGTGTCACCACATTCTTTCTTGCCAGAGCTTTCTGCCTAGTGAAGACCATGGTTAGATTTGTTGTCTGGGAGGCAGTCGATAGGTAAGCCGGTCTCCTGAGTGGGCAGAGATACTCTGCCCTCCTCACACCCTCTCTGCTCGCCTGCCCTGTGCAAACCACCACACCACACCCTGTTTGCCTGTCTGCCCACACAATCTGCTGTGCCACACCATTCCAAATTGCCTGTCCTGTTTGCCCCACTGCTGAGTGCTGTGCTCCCTAGTGGAAGGATTTATACATGCAGGGGGTGGTCCTACCACTGCCACTGGCTCCGCTCCTGCAACGTCAGTATGCCACTGCCATGCTGAGGACAATGGCAGCTCCCTGACTAGGCTACCCCTCAACCAGCTGAGGCAGTTCCCTGCTTCAGTTGAAAATGCATCCGCTCCACAGCCAAGTACCTTACCAAAAAGCATAAAAGAAGCTCAACTTCTACTACAATAGAAACTTTTCTATTGACCAGTTTTGATTAAATAAAATGAAACTTAAATCTAAACAGGAATATCAAGCCGCCTTCTTAGCAGGAAAATAAGTAGCAAGTTACCAGAAGAGAGTAAAGGGCCCATAAACAATTATGGAACCACCACCTGCTCCGTAGGAAATAGACATGTTGAGATTTTACAGTGGTTGTGAAGAATGCAGTTCAGGCCAGAAAAAGAACAACACTACAAATTTTAATCAGATAAAGTGTAGTAAAATGACATTTCTCACAGATACCAGCATTATTTTCAAGTCTTGAAATGCTGTTTTGGTTGCAAATGTGTCTATATTTACTTCAGAAAATTATATTTTTACGTTTTTTTGCAGGTGGCTTGACCTTGTCAGCCTGCCAGACCACAAGCTGCTCTCATTCCTTCCCCCTAATAGGACAGGGGAGCAAATAAGATGGAAAAGCTCATGGGTTGAGGTAAAGGCAGGGAGATCTCTTACCAATTACTATCAAAGGCAGAGTAGACTAATTTATTGTCAGTTAAACATAGAATAAAGTGAATAGGATGGTGAGAACCTTCCTTCCCAGACTGAGCTCTGTTTCTTCATTCCCAGCATCTCTACCTCCTCTCATTCCCCGGATGTTGCAGGTGGATGGAGAATGGGGACTGTGGTAAGTCTGTAACAACTCCTCTCTGCTACTCCTACTTCATCACTTTTTCCACTGATCAAATCTGGCCTCTCCATCGGCCCATCTTTCTGGGCACTTCCACCTGCTGCAGCATGGGATCCTCCGTGGACTGCAGTGTGGATATCTCTTCTACCAGTGCATCCTCCATGGACTGCAATGCCTGAAGCACCTCCTTCCCTTATTCTCTGACCTCCATGCTCAAAGGATTGTTTCTTACACATTTTTCTTCATTCCACCTGTGTGGTATTTTACCCTCTCATAAATCTGTTTCCCTAAAGGCACCACCATCTTTGCTGCATGTCCAAGTCATGCCCTGCAGTGGGGCCGTTGGAGCCAGCTGGAACAGGGCAGGTCCAGCCTCACCTCACAGAGGCAGCCCCTGCTACCAAAACCAGTACAGTTCTCAAAAACATGTTTAATGTCCTGTGATATAAAGAAAAATGTTTTTTTCAATGGACTCATATTTGATAAGAATGAGCTTTAGATATGCCCCTACCATCAACAGATCCTCACTGAAATTAGGGAAGAGATAAGAACCTAAACCTACATATAAAGCTGTTCAGTAAAATCTTACATTTTGACTGTTTTAAATAAATATCATGTCTACTACAATTAGCAAAAAAGTCATATAGAACTATGTATGTTTCCTGTCATTTCTTGATGAATACTTGATTTATCAATGCTGTTTGTTCCATCAGCTGAGTCATAACTGTGACTGAGAAGATAATATCAAGGAACACTATGAATCCCTTAGATACTTGGATAATTGGAAAAATTTTATATTTGGTCATTAATTTATGGACATCCAGAAATGCATCATTACATTCAGTATTTTTTATTACAATCATAAAGTATAAAATTGACCTACCATGAGATATGGGGAAATATTTTAAATACAACTGGACAATTCTATTCTCCCTAGAAGTATCTTCTGAAGGCATGTCTTCATAATGTTTTATGGCATTAATTAGAGAGAAAATATAGAAAAATATTTCAACTGTCTCAGATACTAGATAAAAGTAATACACTTTTCCCACTAATCTAAATTAACCTCTATATTGAAAGTGCCATTGGAACGTGTGAGAATACTTCCTGGGTCATCTATACTCCTAACTATTTGCACAATTTGTTATTAGACATCTCAGTTTTATTGGATGGATATCTTATATTGTAGAGCAATAGCAAGCAATATTTTGTATTGTAGGTTGCAGAAAAACACAGAAAATTTCTAATAATAGAAACCTCAAAACAGTTATGGAAAGTAATTTGATTAAACATACTTTGAGCCCGTGTTTACTTAGAGGATTGCTTCCAACTTGAGGAGACAGGTAGTTTTCAATCAGAACAAGGTAATTTACAGTTACCTATATCAAATCTTGAGATACAGTACTACTTCCCTTTAAAAAGTAATCAGTCTAATTGCATATCACATTTTTAATTTTCTGGAAACAAAGATGAACATATCCACAGGGCCAAACAACTCTCTGCAATTAACACTTTAGTCTTTTGCAGCTCTTCCCCAGGTAATACCTGCAGAATAAAACAACTGCTACAGTCCAAGTGACCTTGACGCTGCATAGACTCAGCCAGCCATAATTGCTCCTTTGCAGCTGGAAAGCTTGGCTCATTTTTTGCTAGAAAACATTTAGTTATTTGTGCGGCAGGTTTTATGTGGAAATTGGCATTTGGATGATCTGGACTGTGTTGCACAGACACACAAACAGAACATTTGTCCAGAAAATATATTTTTTTTGTGATCCTGGCTTTGGATAACTTTTGCACGGTGAATGAAAAATCAAACAGGGAAATCAGTTCCTCCCCAGATGGAAACAGGAATCTCTGCTGCATGCATCCTTGCAAGGGTATCTTCAGCTGCGTCATATCAGTCTGTTCTGCTCCGTTCATAAAATCCAGCTGGCCCATTGTCCTACATGACTACTCCAGCTATTGGCTACACAAAATCTCTCCTGTCTTCCCTATGTATGAAAGACTGGTCTACATGACTATTTATGCATCTACAGGAACAATTTCTACTGACCGTTTGCAAGTCCCTTATCTATGTACATTTTGTCAGTTCTACAGCAAGTAAAACCCAACGGAATCTCTGGAATGGATGGATTCTGCACTTGCGATTTAAATCAACATCTGTAGGCAGGTGACATTAGTACAGATAGAGAAGAGGAAATCTTCAAGACAGTCCAAAACTCCCACTTCAAAGGCTTCTGCACCAATTACTAAAATACTTTGTTTTGAAGGTCACTAGAAGCTCATTCAATCATCTTGTCTCACATCCAATGTGTAGTCAGTACAGAAGTCTTGCTGAGGGAATTTCTTACCATCTCCAAGGAATTAATGATCTAAGTGAACAGAGCAAGTAACAGACACCACTCTTGATACTGAGTTACACAGCAAATATAACACACAAACTTGAGTTTTGTACCTTTAACTTAAATTCTACATCATACATACTACAGCGGCAACACTACATAAAATAGACTTGAAATACCACCAGTATGTTAAGTCTTACAAAAATAGATTGTAAGTATTTTTCTAGCAGGAAAAAAAAATGTTTAGAGCTAATTCTCCATTCTGTGCCTTAGAAATACTTAGCTTCCACTTGTAGTAGATTCTTAAAGTCACCTAAATGAGTCTTCACATATGTCCACAGAGGCTACATATATAGACACCTGAAAGGTGATTGCAGTAAAAGCGGGGTTGGTCTCTTCTCACTGGTGACAGGTGACAGGACAAGGGGAAATAGCCTCAAGTTGCGCCAGGGGAGGTTGAGGTTAGATATCAGGAAAAACTTCTTTCCAGAAGGGGTTGTTAAGCACTGGAACAGGCTCCCCAGGGAGGTGGTTGAGTCACCATCCCTGAATGTGTTTAAAAACCATTTGTGTCACAACACGCACGCCGAAGTCACCCGCTGTACCAATATGGTTATCGCGTAGTGCTTAATTTATTGCAATTCGACTACAACATTTATGGAGCATCAGGTAGGCGTCGCGTGCTACAACACTGCTAATTGGACAGCGGATATCATCACATAGGCATTCTTGCAGTTAGATAGTGGTTAGCAGTCCCGTAAAGCACAACTTGGAGGCGTAGATGTTTGACCTTGCAACACAGCAGCTGTTCCTTGTCTCAAGGCCTCCAAGGACACTCCAGGGATTACTCGAGCATGTTCTAATAAATATGCCCACAGTCCATCAAATACTTCCCACACATTTGGATGTGGTGCTCAGGGACATGATTTAGAGGTGGGCTGTTCAGGTAGTATGATTAGGTTGCAGTTGGACTTGGTGATCTTGAAGGTCTTTTCCAACCTGAGCAATTCTATGATTCTATGATTCTATGAATCTGCATAAAAGTAGATATGTAGGAAAATTTGCCGAAGATAAAACTTAATCCTAGCAAAATTTCTATATCCTCAAATTACTACAGGAATATGATCATATCAGTACAAATCTTTACTTCAGGTAGGAATACAACAAAACAAAGGACCATTTAATAATTGACCATATTTTAACAGACATTGAGCTCTTGGAGTGGATCCAGAGGAGGGCCATGAAGATAATCAGAGGGCTGGAGCACCTTCCTTACGAAGACATGTTGAAAGAGTTGGGGCTCTTCAGCCTGGAGAAGAGAAAGCTCTGGGGGGACCAAATATTGGCCTTTCAGTACCTGAAGGGAGCCTACAGGAAAGCTGGGGAGGGACTTTTTAGACAGGTATGTAGAGAAAAAACAAAGGGAAATGACTTTAAACTGGAAGAGGGTAGATCTAGACTAGATATAAGCAAGAAATTATTTACTATGATGATGGTGAGACACTGGAACTTGCCCAGAGAGGTTGTGGACGTCCCCTCCCTGGAAGTATTCAAGGCCAGGCTGGATGGGGCTTTGAGCATCCCAGTCTAGTTGGAGGTGTGCCTGCATGTAGCAGGGGGGTTGGAACTAGATGATCTTAAAAGTCCCTTCCATCTCAAACCATTCTGTGATATGATTCTATGATTCTACTTAGCACTGCATTATAGAAACTAGTATTGGGTATGATTGCTAAGGGCTGACCACTTTAAATATTTATTAGTAATGATAATGACTGATAATGAGAACTAACCGCTAGCAGGAAGGTCTTTATTAATGAATGCCAGTCTAGGAAATTTAAAACTGATATTATTTATCTGTCTTTTAATGACTCCTATCTCTTTGTCTTTAATTGTTATGTTAATGTATACTCAATTATTAAATGACTCATGAGAGCAGAGTAGAGGGGCAGAATCACCTCCCTCAACCTGCTGGTCAGGCTTCTCTTGATGCAACCCAGGATATTGTTGGCCTTCTGGGATGCAAGCATACATTGCCAGCTCGTGTTGAATCTTTTATCAGCTGACACCCTCAAATCCTTCTCCTCAGGGCTGCTGTCAAGCCATTCTCCACCCAGCCTGTATCTGTGCTTGGGATTGCCCCAAGCAATTGTCTCCATTTGGAGACTGAGCTGTTGACTGCAACTCTGAGTGCAACCATCCAGCCAATTCCTTATCAGTGAGTGGTCCATACATCAAACCCATCTTTCTTCAATTTGGCAATGAGGATGTCATGCAGGACAGTGTCAAATGCTTTGCACAAGTCCAGATAGATGATGTCAGTTGCTCTTCCTTTGTCCAGTGATGCTGTAACTCCATCATAAAAGGACACCAGGTTTGTTAGGTATGACTTGCCCTTGGTGAAACCATATTAATTACCACCAGTAATCTCACCTTTATTTTAAGTACCTGATGTCACACTTAATATGAAAGCTAAAGCTCTGGATGACCTTACTCTCTGTAGTGAAAATAAGATGAATGTGAAGTAAGTATCTTCTGCCCAAGTGCTGAATTTGAAATCTTTTATTAAGACTGGGTTAATTCCTAGCCCTCTATCTCCACCTCAGGCAAAACACTGCCTGTTCTTAGTCAATATTACTTCTCCACCCTATGGCAGATGCCTCATACTGATGTTCAGCAGTTTCTATCCATGCTCAGCTGTTGCTGTTTTTCCTAAAGCAAAATGAGGCTTTCTCCAGCTTTCTGGATTGCATTTTATCAATGAGCAATAATTGGTACAATAATCCTATTGGTGCGTTGTAAAAAGCTCTCGGGATGTTGTTGTCAGCCATTGTTCATATTTTCAAGATCTTTGCTGTTAGCTCACACTTCATCTGTGCATAATAACAAGAGACACCTGACAGCAAGCTGAGTTCATCTCAGAAGTTCTCACAACAAGCTGGTAACAAGCCTAGCATCCCAGGGTTGGAATTTCACACAGTTTGTATGAGGCTTAATAAGCATAAGGACTTTTGCTAGATATAGCACTCCAAGTTTAACTCGGCCATGGGGTAAAAAAAATGCTTGTTCTATTATGCTTTACTAGTGTGTTCCTGTTTGAGTAAACAAGTTACTGTTAAAGTCTACTTGATGCACTTCTACATTTATGAGTGCAGCATGCCTCTGCTTTAGCAACAGCTGTTTTATTAACTAGTATAACTATAGAATCAGGACTAAATTCTACATAAAGCCAGGCAGTTTTGTTAAATTTATAATTAGATAAGCACCCTTAGGAAAAGAAGCGGCTTCTCAGACTGCATTTACCAGCCAGAGATCCACTGCACATATTTCTGGCATTTTCTCACTGTTGACTAGGTTAGCCTCAGAAACAAAGCCGGTCTAAGTTCATACATCTCCAGAAAAGCATGCAAAAATTGTTTCAGTTCAAAAACTAATACTCTTTTCTACGTCCTGCTGCATCATTATTAAGAAGCTACCCCTGCCTTCTTTCTCTCCTGCTACATCCCGTTAGGCAGAGAAGCTACCACAGCTGTTCAAGTATCCATTAGTTTGCTATTCTGCCAGTTTTGTGTGATAATCAAAGATGGTACCATACATGCATTTCTTTTTTTGTCAGTAGTTATTGAAGAAGAGAGTAATGAGCAGCTATTCTTGTTTTTTGTATTATGTATACTGCATGATAGTTATGTTACTTAAATATCAAGTATTCACTGGTTGTATCCAAGCATTTTCTCAGCCTCATATATTTAAAACTCTGTGAAATGACTTAACAGTGTGCAGCTGCTTAGGAAAAAATCCAAAACATCTATTTAGGATTCTAAATATAGGCATTTAAATTTACCCAATTACAAAGTACTAGAAATCCCACATTACTGCATCTGTGTAACACCAAAGGCAACAGAAATTCCCTGTGCAGATCAACTTAAATGCCCTCACAGGATCATCCAGCCACAAAGTACCTAGAGGATCCCAGATCAGTGAACAGTTTCCTCTTGCTAACTTGTAGACTCTCACTCTCATTCCCTCATTTGATTTCAAACTTTCCCAGGAAACAATGACTTGACTTTTGTACCCAAATATGAGATCATTTTTACACACAGACTACTCTCCTACATCCCGTGCCTTGTCACTGAGTTACCACACATACTGTTTAATTTTTATTTGCATATTTCATTTGACAAAAAGGACAAGAGATTCATCTAGTTAAAGATTTGTCCACATGAGACTTCCCTTATGCTTTCTTTCCTATAGACAGAATTGTCTCTTAACAGTTCTAAATCTTGGATTCAAGCTCTGGAGTTCGGTTTCTCTGAATTTCAGTCAAACTTTGATGTTTGTGGCCTTGGCTTTCCTGCAGAGCTCACATGAGAAGGATAATTAATCTCTTATGGATATCTACCTGTCTCCATCCACAATACAGAGAGCTTAGCCACCTTATTTAATCATTTTGTCTGGATCATAGGGTGACTTTACAATGCTAAAAATAGAAGTAGGGGGTCTCCAGTTTAGAAATTATAACATTGAAGGGGATAGATGATCCCAGTAAAGGCAAGAGCAGCTGCAAAGGGAACATGCTAGAATCAGTATGCCCATTAATCAAAAAAGGATGTATTACAAGTTTTTCTTTGCTGATCTTTGTGTAGTCAATCATTATTGGCTCCTAATGAGTGCTAATTAGAGATATTTTATTCATTGTTTTGTCTGTACTCTCCATTAAGTAACACACCTTGGAAAACAATGTGTGCTTTTTTTTTAAATATCACGTACATAAAAATTATCTTGATTTAGAGTGGCAGTCCAAGAGAGCTGATAGAAGACTAGGAGGAAGAATGATAAAACGTACGTGATTTTTCCAGTCATATATTTCACTGGCATTAAACCTATTCCCTTTGTATTCAGGATTGTATCATAATCCTTTTCTTCTTGTTTTGTTATGGCTCATCTTAATCATGCAGTCTTTCTAGCGTTCACGGAGATCTAGTGTCAATGTTTAGCTCAAGCCAGATGAAAGTAAATAGATTTCAGTTAGCTTCTCAGATGCCAATCTAATTAAACACTTACTGTAGAAAATGAAAGTGACATATGTAACAGAGCATAGAGGTGTTTATGTAGTTTACATAGCAGTTTTCAGGTGTAAAGCAACAATGATTAACACACTATATTGTTTATTTACTCATTAGAAAGCAACTGGGCTCAGTTTTATGCAAAGAAATGACAGACTTTCTGTTTAAATTACTCTTATGGGAGTTAAGTATCACTCAATAATGAGAGAGGGAAAATAAAATAAAATTAAATTAAAAAAACAGAACAAAACTACAGCTAAAACAATCCAGCTATAAATTAAGCAGTTCAATTATTCTCTACAATATCTGGGTGACACTAAATGTTAATGGGCACTAAACGAGAAGGTGACTTATTTAATTGGCTTTGTTGGTCATATCCCATTGCTCTTGCAGTTTGTCATTGTTAAGGGATTCTAAGGTCGATTAAGAGTCTAGGCAGAAAGGAGATTATCCAAATTCTCAGACTTAGGCCACAAGCTGCCTGGGATGTCATGTGGCGTGGGATATTCTGGTCACTGCTGGTTCTAAGAGAAGCAGAGACAAGCCAAAAGAGATTAATAATTTCTCTTTATGTAGGAGTACACTGGTTTTAGCTCACAACAAACTGGCTCTCACACTTTTTAACTCACAAAATCTTTTGTTTAACCAGCAAAGACCAAGCCTGTTTAGGAGAACACTGCACTTCTCTATCTGCTAAATCTTTTCTTCCTTTTTATCTTCTCTGAAGACCTTATTATTATTATTATTATTTTATTGGTCTCCATTAGGAGTCTTACGTGTCTCTAGTGCAGCATCTCACTCTCCAAGAATGTATTGGCTTCACTTCCAGTTTCTAATCAAAAGCAACTGTTTATATCTTCTATTCTTCTCTCCAACCTACGCAACAATGCAATGCTAGTTAATATGTTCTTCTCCTTTAAGGCTAACCACAGGGATCTATCCCTACTTTTGTTTTCATTTTTTTTCAGTATTATATCAAATACTGAATGTCATGGTGCCTGATCGTTCCAGAAAATTAATCTGATAGTGTACAGTCCTCAGTCAAGACCAAATCATGTACAAACAAACCTGATCTAGAGCTCCCCATTAACCTTGTAGAAACTAAGTAATAACTACTTTGAGGATTACAGAGCACTGTAACAGGCTGCCCAGAGGAGTTGAGGAGTCCTCTTCTCTGGAAATATTCAAGACTTGCCTGGACTCTTTCCTGTGTAACCTATTCTAGGCAATCTTCTTCAGCAGGGGATTGAATTGGAGGATCTCAAGAGGTCTCTTCCAATCCCTACAATTCTGTGATTCTGTATAATTTTGTATTTACATGTGTCACTTCTTTCTTCTCAGAAAAACTGTTTCCAAGCTAATTCCTAAACTATTCACCTTGGACAGTGCAGACAGCCAAATACTCTTTGCTCTGAAGTTGCTCTTTCAGATTGATGGTATTCTTCATTGGCTGGCAGGCTTGGTTTATTTGATTCTCCAGATCACCTTCAATTTGACTGATAAGCACATTAAATGCAAAGAAGAATAAATATTCCATTCATCTCTATATATTAATGGCTTTTTGCTGTGGAGAGTTGGGCATTGTTTGGACTTGTAAACTTCAGCATTTGTTCTTTTAGTATAAAACACAGATTTAGCAAATTTTTTATCCCCTGTACATCAGCCTAATTTTAACAAAGTTTGAACTTTTGAAGCACTTCCTCCAGATGCTCTTGATACTTCTCTCAAGTGGTGCTAAATACAGGCAAATCGCTAAAATATATACAGCTTTATATCCTTCACTTATTTTCAAAGAATATACATTAATGAATGAAATACTATTGGAATGCCTTATAATCCAAACGAGATGACAATAAACACTTCCCTGCTTCTGCTACAGGCTCCTATCACTGGGCTAGCTCTCCAGTTCCAGTGATTTTAATTTATTTACTTTTCTACATGTTCTTGTACTTGAAGACTAAATGAGAAAATTGTTATGTTTTTAGGAAAGAGAAGGGGTCTCAGAATGGTTGGGGTGGGTGGTAGAGGTGGAGATGGGAACGTAGAGGGGAGATAGGTTCCCAACATGACTAGAGCCATGAAAGTTTTCCATCTCATTACTTAGAGGTTTCACTGGTGCTCCAACCTACTTAAGAGTGCATGGACCTAATGGCTCTTAATGGATCCTCTTATAGGAAATTATTCTGAGTGTTGAGTAATAGATCACTAAGGAAATTGATAGGGAGCCTTTTCAAGATCACATTTATCATTATTTACTATTATTTTTACTAACAGATGATGCACTGTATTTTCGCACTGCAGTACCAGCTGTGCCTGAAACTGCAGAGGGAAGAACAGTGGAATAATTTATAACTGATCCCTTTTGTTTTCTGAAGCTGTTCTCTGATGCTCAAAATATTTTCCAAGAACCTATCAGTGCAGATGTGCAGAGGGCCATGAAATCTGTTTGAATAGGTTTCCTTTTTTCCTCTGCATATTACAAACGAGGAAATATATGTTTTTCTGCAAGGATTAATTCCTTACGTATTTTTTGTATGTTGCCCTGTTACCCTGATGATTATTCTGCATTGTATCATTCTATAGGTAAAAGATTCCTCTTTTATAGCCCTATTTTTTACAGTATTTTTCTCATTGTGTGAATATTCTGATTTTTATCACTTTCAGCTTTCATGGTTTGAAATAAGTAATCTTCACCTTAAAATTCTTCTGCTTATAGTTTCTGGTTCCACAGAAATTCTGCTTCTATTTTTTCTTACCTTAGCAGACTTTTATTTATGTCTTTACTGCTGTATCTTATTCTTTCCCAGTTGTTCACATATTCTCTCAAAAGATCCATGTTTGATTTGGTTTGAGCTTTATTTCAGTCACCACACAAAGAAAATTTCTGTACTAAAGGCAGGAAAATAATGTCCTATAAAACAAGTCCCGTGGGAGATTTGTAAATTGCAATCATCTGCTTAAAATATCACAGACTTATTATGCTAAGTATTTCAGTAGTGAATAATGTACTCCAATCTCTAAGCATGCAACCTAATTTCTTATTTCTCTCAGTTTACGTCATTCATGGGAATCTACTGAGAGGATTCTGTTCCTACTAAATTGCCATTCAGTTTTAAGAGAGAAATGTCATTGTCGTATTTGTGCAAACCAATTTCTTCTTGGGTTGTGCAATATAACCTTTGATTTCTTAATAGAAATGTAATTTCTTAAGTAAAGCAAGAGCAAATAAACAATGTAGTAAATTGTAGATGCTCCGATATAGTGAGGTGTTAACTGTGCTATGTATAACTATGTATTCAAGGGAAATACTGTGGGGGATCAGTTATTGATTTAAAAAAATACTGCTTGTGAAGGTGTTATAGACTGGATTTATACAGGTGGCATACCACAAAGCAGAGCTAATCGCATGTATGTTTCCATAATTTGGCTTTCTGGTAGTGCCCACAAGGTAATTAGTGAATTGGTAATAGTCTCTAGTTATTGACAGCTGCCCTCGGTTGCTACCTTTTATCCTCTGTTCTCTTTGGCTGACCCCTAGACTGTACAATTACTAATGTATTTTTCAGAAAAACTATCTATTATTTACAATTTTTGGCCATTCCAACTCTGTAGATGTCACCATATTACACAATCCTATTAGTGCATTTCACACTGTGCAAGTTTCTGTAGCTGAAATGGGTGCTGTTTCATCAGTGACCTGGTTGACTAAGTACAGAATTTTCTTATTAACCATTCCAAAAAGCTTAAGCCAACAGGGGTAGCTGATATGCTGCTGAATTGAAAGAAAATTCAAAATCATTTCCAGAATTTGAATAAACAATTGGATGAAATTCAACATTGGCAAGTGCCAAGTGATTAATCATCTGCATAAACTTGTTTCAAAAGCATCTGGTTAGGTAATAGTTCTGTAAAAAAGGATGTAGAGGTTGTAGTAGATCATGATCAGAACCTGAGTCAGAATGCCAAAAAAAACCAGAGAAAAAAGAGACTGACAGATTGCCAAGGGATTTAAAAAGAGCAGCATTGCCGATAAAATACATGTAGTGATTTTTTTCCCTTGGTAGGCGCCAGAGCTGAACTGGGTCTGGAGAGTACAAGGAAAACCAATGAGAAGAATTAGAGGTCTAGAAAATATGAAGTATCAGACAGCATTGAAAAAACTGGTATTGTTTTGCTTAAGAAAGACTGGGATGGGTTCCGATTGCTTTCAAGAACATATAAGGTTGCTGTTGGTAGGAAGGGAATACATTATTCACTGTTTACAGTGAAGAAAAAAAACAATAATGGCTTCAAGTTTTAGACAAGCATAGATTAAAAATAAGGAAAAAACTCACAGTAATAGTAGTAAAGAATGCTTGTTAGACTCTGCTGCTTTTTCTATTTATTTATTCATTTATTTTTGTGTGTGTGTTAAACAAATACCAATCAGAAATGACAGAGAGAAAGTTGTTCTTGTCCAATATATAAAAAGGATTAGGTGACTTGCTGAAGTTTGTTCCATCCCTAAATGATTACAGATTTTGGATGATTATTTTTATTTTTTTTAAGTTTGCTATGCTATTTCTGGGGCCGTAATGAAACTTGGAAAATTTAAAAAAAAAAAAAAATGCAGGATTTACAGCATCAAGTCAAATCTTTTCCATCTGATGAATGTTCAAGCTTTTTGAGCTTCTTGAGAAGTTCAGAAGATTTTGAGCCAGGCATAAGTGACTCCAGTTAAGTCCTTGTTGTGTTGAGCATGTCAAAATCCATTGAACTGCTGACTGCAGCTGGCATGATAAACTGAGCTGTTTATTTCTGAGAATTTTATGCATTTGACTACTTTTGCATTTTTAATGAAATGCCTGTGGCTTAACGCAGCAGAAAACAATACAGCAAATTGTGCTGATTCTTCTACTGTTTACATCAGTTTTGTATCAGAATTTATGTTACTAGTGTTAGTGGAATTTCTCCTGGATTACCCTAATGAAAATAACTCAGAATCAGGCATGCATTTATGCATTTTTTTATTTTTTTATTTTTTAAGAAAAATAATCTATCTTAAAAAAAAACCTCTAAATTCTTTAAATACATATCTAACCACTAAGTTAATAGCATGCAGCATTGTTCTCCCAAGCTCTGGCTCAATTTTGTCACTCTGATTAGCTAGCAGTTTGTACAATTACACCTAAATGGATGCAATGCTGATTTCACCACTTATTTTATTATAGCACTAAAGCAGGTACAGAAGTATCTTCTATGCTTGTTTACAATATTACTCATAAACAATTTTTTATACACTCTATTTCAATTTCCCAGCTTGATTAGCTTCCAATCTGCACTAAAATTCTCAAGTTGAATGGAAAAGCTAATTGCTCTGAGTTTTTCAGATCATTTACATGCAACAGAATTTATAGGTGCTAATGAAGCTCCCGAACAGGATGGTTTTCCTCTTTTACAGCCTTTTTCTGACTTTCTACTTTAATAATAGAATGCATCAAAAAACTGTCAATAAAAGAATATGCTTTTAGACCCATAGAATAGCTGAACAATCTGACAAGACCCTGAAGTCTGTGAAAAATACACTGCAATCAATGGAACTCTAGGAACACTAACTGAAAACAATATTTCAAAACCAATTATATAAAGAAAAGTATGTAGTTACAGAAAAAATCCTCTTCTAATTACAGCTTATGAATTAAAATTTGCTTTTCATAGCAAAATTCATCTGAGTTTCAAGCAAAACATATTTATTAATTGAAGACCTCCCCGGTTTCTGGCTCAGTTTTACAGTAGTGTTGACAAGCTTGGGAGTTAGTTTTTTTCTTTTTCTTCTCTTTTTAACTGTGGTGGAAGAAAAATTTGGAATACTAAAAGAAGAACTAAAAGAAGATTTTTACATTATCTAGTTGCTGAAGTTCAAAATACCCCTCAGTAATAATTTGTTCATTTCAAGATAGGCTAATCTTCTCAGCCTAAGGTTTCTTTCCTTTCTAGTTTTCCTGATGCAAACTACACATATTTCTTCTGCCATGCAATATCATATTGGCTCAAGTGAAGGAACATAAGTTTCCCACCAATGAAAGCACAGCTTATGGTTTCCAAATGCGAGGATTAGGAACTTTGAGCAGCAGAGGCACAAAAACACAGATATCAGGTCTTGAACCCTGTGGGTCTCAACAGCTGCTTATTAAGCAGTAGCCGCTCATTAGTACTCAATGCCGCTACGCAAGAATAGCTATTGCACCTGCGTATGTGACCGAATGAACCTGGAAGCTCTGAAAGCTGGGAAAGTACCTGTGCAGTCAAAGAATGATTTAGAAGACAGAAGAACCGACGAGAAGGAGGGCGGGCAGCCCATGACACAGAGCCTCGTGCATGGTGCATGACCGAGACTGTGATTGGATGTGGAGCCTCGTGCACAGTGCGTGACCGAGGCTGTGATTGGACAGAAGTTATGAAACCAGCACGTGTCGCAGATGTGGTCGGGTGTACGGGTATAATATCAGGAGCGTCCCGGGGAATAAACGAGATCTGCTTCCACTGCATCGGTGACTGAGAGACTCCGTCCGAGCAAGCACGGACAGCCTCAGGTCGGGAGGATGGACAGCTGCGGGAGGGGATAGCAACAGAGCACATACTCTAATCACTGAGAAATTGTGCTAAGACCTTGTAATGGTCAGTCTTGCCACACTCAAGTCTCTTTGTGAATTCATTGTCTATAACCACTTAAAATTCAATAAGTTTTCTGAATGTTTCCTCTTACCAGAAGAATACACATCTCAGCTTTGCAGTCTTGATGTAATGATAGACTGTAAATAAGAACAACCAATGGGCCCTGCTTTTCTAGAAATGGCTGAACATTTGACAGCCAGTGGTAATTAGTGAATGAATTAGTTATTTGCTTTCTGTGGCAGCACAGATTTTGTTTTATGTATTAAATTGCATTTATCTTGACGCAAGAGTTTTTCTCAATTTTTGCTCTTCTAGAACTCTCCTAGGGGGGAAGTGAGCAGGCAGCTGTGCATGTACTTAGCCTCTAGACAAGGTCATCCCACCTCAGCTCTGTAGCTAAGTCATGAAGGCTGAGATGAGTTTGAGAAACATTAAATACTCCTGCACGCTGGTGTGAAGCATACTAATTTCCTTAAGAATTATACATATTTCTGACAGTATTTGAAGTCGAACAAAAAAAAAGAAAAGAAAACAGGGCTATTGTAACAAAATTTTTAAGTGTTTTAGGCTTTTGGCCATTGACTGACACTGTAAAACACTTGCACTTAGCAAGCTGAATGTTGTTTGTCAAGTGGAGAGGCTGAAGTGCTTTTCGTCACCAATTTATTCAAAAGTAGATGACGTCCCTCGTATTTCAAAGTCCCAGGAGAATTGTTCTCCAGGCAAAATGATATGAAGATTTTCAGAATTAGAATACAAAAATCATGCTTTTAAAACTTTCAGGGATATTTGGAAAATTATGAGATGGAATGCTTGTACAAGAAGTGAAGCCTCCCTTTGTAAGCAGCTGGTAACAAACACTTAAGAGTTCATTGGAATTGACATTCTTACTTGTAAATCAGCATGAATCATCACATCAGTAACAAAATCCATGTTATTATACCTAAAACTTAAGAAAAAGAAGAAAACTTAAGAAAAAAAGAAAACAGAACAAAAAATACAAACCAGAAAGGCCCATGTCAGTTTAGAGTATATTTTCATATGAGCTTAGAAATATCATACTTCATTCAGACAAACCAAATGTCAGTGATTTTCTAAAGAGTTAAAGGTATTCAAAAGAAAAATTATTACGGCATTAGAAATTAATGGGATAAGCAAGCAGTTTCATTAAATTCCATCCTGTTAAAATGTCAACAGTTCGGGAAGCAAGACCAAACTATACATGAATTTGTACCAAAAATGAAACTTTTCTGTTTAAAGATATTACAGAATAACTTTTTTATAGCAACTGAAATGAAATTTCATTTGTAGGCTTTAGGGTTTTTTGGCTTCTTTTGTCAGCCTTTTTCACTTCTATTGAAGGAAGTACTGATATATACAGAAGTGATACCTGGAAACTTCATTAAAAAAATAACAAGAAATGATAAATATTCTAAGCAAAGACTAGTTACAAATGCTGTCATAAATAACAATATTACAAGAAGTATGATATGGCCTTATCACTGAGGAGATCAGAGGAGATATTCTTTAATTTCAAAAAATCATGATTTTGAAAATCTCAACGTTAATGTTTAGGGTGCTTAAAGTTCTAATATGCAATGTAGTAGGGATTGTTTCAGGAAGTACTCAGAAAATCATGTTAGAAAGTTGTGGAAGTCAATACTCTCTGACAAGTAGTTCATTGAAAGTTACACAAAATAGTAAAAAATGATCTGCCAGTTTTATGAAAACTAGTGTCAGATATAAACACAAAGCAAAGCAATAATGCTAAGACACTAAATGTCAATAAGAAAAACTGAAGAAAGGAAAAGAAAAAAAAGTACTTGACTCTCAGTGATACTGCCTGATGTTAGTCATGTAGGAATTTGAATTCCTTTGACTAATTGTTGTATAAAGACTTGGAAAGTAGACATTTGCTCTTCACACAAAAGACATCCCACTCTTCCCCCCAAGCTGGGTAAATTTTCAAAAATCTAAAAGCAAAGGCAATAATGAAAGTGACTAATAACCTGAAAGATTCTTGAATTTTTTAGTTTCAGACTGAAAGTGATTGTGAGAAAGTATGCTTGTACCAAATAATCACAATTCTAACAGGCAATATTATCAAAAGGCTTGTGTACATTAACTGACAAGCTCAAATATGCTTAGAAAGGAAAAGCTGAAACATATCAAAGGACTGGGTTTCAGAAAAATAACTTTCCTAGACTTTGTAATAGCATCTTACAGGCACCTTGGTCTACAAGCAGGTATTCAAGAAAGGGGCTTCTTTGAGAATAGGCCTCTTCATTGTAGCATATTTCAAAGAGTAAGTCAAAGTTTATACATGAGATAGAAATAATATATTTTTTTTCCAGTGGAAACCTAAATAGTATAGAAGACTACACGTAGTTCTGAGTAACTTCAGCATTTCAGGAAAGAAACAGTGTTATTCTAGAATCTGTTTCATGGCCTTTGTTTCAAGACACAATTTATTCTTCAAACAGAACAAATCAGTAAGGAATACAAATCAGTGAAATTTCCTGATAAATAGATAAATAAATAAATCTGTAGTCTCTCCAAGAACTCATCTACTTGTTTCTTGAACATCTTTTCAAAATAATATCTCTTACTTTAAGAGTTCATAGTATCTTCTGACAGAAGATCTATAATCCTATGATTTAGGATCCTGATTTGATCCTCTGTAAGGCTATTTTTCCATGCCCTATAAGATATGTCTAC
Organism: Numida meleagris; assembly: GCF_002078875.1. Taxonomy (NCBI): domain Eukaryota; kingdom Metazoa; phylum Chordata; class Aves; order Galliformes; family Numididae; genus Numida; species Numida meleagris. The sequence continues at coordinate 84,106,974 of NC_034411.1, read as the reverse complement.
ACTGTGAATAAATGAAAAGGTGTGTTTTTAACTTGCAGTGTTTAATCCATGTTAAGCAGTCTAAGCTAAGTTATGAAAGAACTATGATTTCAAGCACATAGTATCCTCAAATACTAAAGAAATAATCTAAATACAGGAAAGATATTTTAAATTAACTCTAGCTCTCAATCCCAGCAGATCATTCTTTAGTGAGGATTTTTTTCATCTTTTGACCATTTTAATTCAAACAGTCCAAAGCACAGTGGGTTTCCTACACAACAGATATAAAATATAAAAACAGAGTTATCCTTCATTCCTAGAATGTTTTACTGGACAGCAAAATGCATCAGCATGTATTTCAGAGCCAGGTGTCTATAGACCAGTAATGAAGTGACTAGAAATGTTTCAAGCTGAAAGGAATAATGTGAAGTAACACATCTGTGTACAGAATTCAATACCACTGAGAAGCTCAATTCAGTTCAAAATTAGTCCTGGTTCCCTTGGCCTTATTTGAACTCATGTGATCATTTTCCTCAACTCCACAAAGAATATCTGTTTTACTGTGATTTTTCCTCAGAACTGTCCCTCCCTTTGCTTTGCTCAAATTGAGAGGCATCTGTCTGCACATTGCACCTGGACATTGACATGGAACAACATTATGCAATGGCTGAAGATCATCCTCTTTGAGAAGAGTGTCAATTCTTAAAATTATCATGGAGACAAAGTTCTTGAAAATTTTGTTTGGTTGCAGGTCACTGAAAAGTAGCGGGAGTTTTGGTGTATGCGGCATTGAGCTGTCAGAGGCTGCTTGGCATAATTCAGTGCATTGTACAAACAGAGCATCTCTCTGTCAGTACCCTGGTGCTTGTTGTTTGGTGTTAGATGCTGTTGAATATGATTGATGCAGGGACCTTACAAATGGCTGTGGAAATCGATTCTTACAGAAGATCTTGTCCAATTCACTGACGACCAGTCACTTACTGGTGGCAATCCATCTGACAATGGAAAAAGACAACAGCTCAGATAAAAGTTAAATTATATTCTTTGCACTTTTAATCTTGAAAAACAAATAAGCTTTCAGAATGTAAAATAATAATTTGCAGAAACAGAGCAGTTGTTCAAATAGAAACATAACAAAATTCCTTTTGATCTTTATCACTGTTATTTAGTGGAGATGGAACAAAGGAGTGTGATGATTTCAGTTGTTTAAAAATAATTGCTTTTAATCCTCTTTTAAAGGATTGAAATTCTAAGCATTGAAAAAAAATGTACAAAAAGAAGCAAAAAAAAGCACTGGGAAAATATTCTAAAAACTTGCCTCGTCAAAAAAGATCAGTCAAACTAATACAGGCAGAAGAATAGTAATTTCTAGAAGAAATATAACACTGTGACTCTAATTGATTATCTTTCCCATTCAATCACACAAAATTCAAGATCTACACTGTTTACATTCATTGAAGCAAGATGAATCTGTATTGTTTGTCCTAATCACAGATTCAACTCCACTTTAATAAAAATAATTGAAAATTCTGGCATTATCTTCTTTAAAAAAGAAGAGAACAGAAGGTTAGGAGTGTTCTTGTGTAACGAGATGATGCAAATACTATAGAAACAAGGACATTTCTTTTGACACTAATTCAATATTTTTGTATTCGTTTCATATTTTCAGTTTGCTGTGTGTATTTACAGTTCACTAATCTGTAGATTTTATACTGACAATAAAGAATTGAATAAGAAAGTTTTTTTGCAAACTGGAAAACCATGCCAATGAAGTAGAATAGTGACGGATTTGATGATAACAGCCATGTGTTATCAAAATGCTACTCTAAAACAACTGGATGTAGTTGATAGTACAGGCTTGTACATCTGAGACTTACAAAGATGACACTGCTAATAGACTTTACATTTTCATTGATATCTATACCCCTAATTTTTATCTAATTTTTCAGGTTCTTTTGAAATTATTTTTTGTACTCAACTATATACAATAAATAACTGAAATAAATGCAGCGTTCTATTGCCAAGTCTTTGGAAAATGCCACCTTTATTTTGTTGTTTTAAATATCATTTCCAGTATTTTCTTTACAAGCTGAAAAGACTTTTAATATTTTCTTAATGTAAAAGCTTCCAAGACTTTTCCATGAACAGGATTGCTGATGAATATCTTTCTCAGCAGTACAGTATATATAAACTCATTTTAAGAATTAGAAAGTTTTTATTCCTTTGTAGCCTAATTGTTAAACTAAACAAGACCAATCAACTTCAGTAATCAAGGGAAATTGCCCTTGAACAAAATCATTGTATAACCACTGATCCAAACTGGAAGTTTGTAAATTTTTGGTGACACTTTGCAATTCACAGATCTCAAATTCCTGTGAATTTTCAATTTTGTTGAACTGTTTCTCTCTCCTTCTCCAGAGGAATGGGAATTTTCTCACTTATCTGTAGAGAGTTATATGGTAAACTCCTACTATATCAGAATTAGCCAAAATTACTCCAATTCACTTTTGATAAAATATTTTAATCTATGTTCCTGAAAAAGCTGATTTTTTTCCTTGAGTTTTTCTGCTGTCTCTCCATTGACCATAATAACAGCTTTTTGTGACTAGTTCTTAAACAGAAATATTTGCATTTGTTCATATGAGTATGTCCTAATTTGATCTAAAACAACCATAGAGATCCAAACTCCAAGCTCCAATACCGTTTTCAGCCAGTTGAAAATACGACTATTCTCCATAAACTGGCAATTACCTTTGACTTCCCTGTTGAGAAACCATCCTTCCTTCCTCTACAGGGGCAGCAGCTCATTATCCCTGATCCTACTAGACGCTCCTGGTGGCAGCAGTCTATGCCAGGGTGATGCTGATCTCTTCATGGAGGATACAAAACACATTTAAGAAGACCATCAAAAAATTATATGCTCTGTCAGTAGAGAGGATGGAACCAGAGTTAATGGAATACCAAGGAAAATGTCTATGTTATGCAGAAATGTAAACATTTCCGGACAGTAAATAATTAGCAACTTTTTAAATTCAAAATAAGTAGCTCAAAAAAATGATTTTGAACTATGCTGTTACAAATGTTTGTGGGTGTTTTTTTTGTTTTTTTTTTTTTGAAAGTAAGTTTTTTGGAAGGTCTGAGCAATACTTAATTAAACTAATCAATTAGATAGAATAATTACAGCGCAATATCCTCTGCCTTCAAAGTTAAAGAAACCAGGAGACAAGTTTTTGAATATAACAAGACTGGCTTAAAACACAAGACTAAAATGATAATAACAACTTTTAAATCCTTATAATTGTTCCCTGATATTTATCTTCATGTTTTTCTTATTTTCTGTGTTTCATGAATACAAAAAAGTATTTCCTATTTGTTTCTAAAGAAAGCTCATCTTTTGAGTAATTTCCATCTCCAGAATAACTGGAACTATCAGAAAAGGACTAACTGCAACAAAATGAAAATTACAATCATTATAAATATCAAATGAGACATGCTGCAGAATAAGGAATGCAAACCATTCTGATAAATATCTGCATGATCCAGTAATGTCTGATGATTTGGAATGAAGAAAAATCTATACAGAAAATCATCTGCAAGATGCATTAAAAAAATTATTTCAATTTCTCATTTACTTGCATACCCAACTAAGCTCAGTCAGGTAGTTTCAGAGAAGTTAATGGAACTGTCAGTGGAATGCATAGCTGTCTGAAAGACCGGGGCCATGGAGGGCATTTTTATTGCCTCTAATATGCTAGGGGGAAACAATTTTATTACACAAGAAGGAACTGGATCAGAAAGTAAGCGTGGCAGACTAATCTTCAGTTGCTACAAATTATCATAATATAAAGTGTGTTGTAAGACTGGTTTTATTTCCTGCTTTGCTTGTTATAAATCTTCTTTAGCAACCATTTAAGTGTTCCAAAGACCAAATTCAGGATTTTCACTCATGATAATTGTTGCAGAAAGGGGTAAGGAGATTCAGCTCAAAGAGCATACAGTCCTATAAATTGTATTTGCAGAATGAAACACAAGGAAAAAAACCAGAAACATATGGATTGACGTTACATTGCCACAGCCTACACTAACTAGAAGAGAAACACTTAGTGACTAAATGAATAAGATGGAACAAAATATTTCTATTGGAATCAATATTTATTAACAATATTCAAAACGCTTGGAATTGATGTTGGAAATGGTTTATTGCATGATAAGCTTTGGGAACACGATTCACTCATAAGAAATAGAGTTTTGAGAAAGAAATATGAAGGAAAGCATCAGAAGAGCCTTTGTAAACAGTTTTCTTAGCAGTCAATAAATAAAGTTGAGTTAATTCTACCTTTATACCCTGGTTCCATTCTCCAGAGAGAAAACTGAATGAATCTCACTTGTTCATTTTGAGTAATGAACAACAAAATCCATGGCTTTGCTCATTCCATTCTTTCAACGTAGAGAAAGGAAAAAGTTCTGTCATGAATGGTTAGCGCCATCTTTTGCTGAATCCTGTGTTTCCTATGAGGATTTCAGTAGTACAGTGTTTCTCTCCAGCAAACGATGAATTTCTGTCTGGGAAGTAAGCTGTTTGTCTAAACTAATGATCATAGAGTGGGTGGAATAGCCATATTTTTTAACACTCCGCTGGTGAAAGTGCATATCTCTGAGGACAGGATGCCAAATTACCTGGGAAGGAGGACATAGAATCAAAGAATCATAGAATCATAGAATCGTAAAATCATAGAATCATAGAATGGCCTGGTTGAAAAGGACCATAATGATAATCTAGTTTCAATCCCCCTGCTATGTGCAGGGTCACCAACCACTAGACCAAGCTGCCCAGAGCCACATTCAGCCCGGCCTTGAATGCCTCCAGGAATGGGGTATCCACAACCTCCCTGGGCATTCTGATCCAGCGCATCACCACCTTCTGTGTGAAAAACTTCCTCCTAACATCTTAGTCCTCCTAACATCTTAGTTCCCCCTTGTCCTATCACTATCCACCGTTGTAAACAGTCATTCCCCCTCCTGTTTATACACTCCCTTCAAATATCGGAAGGCTACAATGAGGTCTCCCTGGAACCTTCTCTACGCCAAGCTAAACAAGCCCAGTTCCCTCAACCTTTCCTCATAGGAGAGGTGTTCCAGCCCTCTGATCATCTTAGTCGCCCTCCTCTGGACCTGTTCCAAGAGCTCTGCGTCTTTCTTGTACTGGGGGACCCAGGCCTGGACCCAGTACTCCAGATGGGGCCTCACAAGAGCCAAGTAGAGGGGGACAACCACCTCTCTCTCCCTGCTGGCCACTCCTCTTTTAATGCAGCCCAGAACATACTTGGCCTTCTGGGCTGCCAGCACACACTGTTGGCCCATGTCCAGCTTCTCGTCCACCAAGTCCTTCTCCTCAGGGCTACTTTCAAGTAGGTCTTCCCCCAGTCTGTATAAATACCAGGGATTTACCCGGCCCAAGTGCAGCACCTTGCCTTTGGCCTTGTTGAACTTCATTAGGTTCACATGGGTACACTTCTCCAGCCTGTCCAGGTCCCTCTGGATGGCTTCCCTTCCCTCCAGTGTATCGACTGTACTGCTCAGCTTGGTGTCATCTGCAAACTTGCTGCAGGTGCACCCAATGCCATTGTCTATGTCATTGATGAAAGATGTTGAAGAGCACCAGTCCCAAGACCGACCCCTGAGGGACACTGCTTGTGACTGGCCTCCACCCTGACACAGAGCCATTGATCACAACCCTTTGGCTGCATCCAGCCAACCAATTCTTAATCCACTGAACAGTCCATCCTTCAAATCCACACCTCTCCAATTTTGAGAGGAGGATGTGGTGAGGGACCATGTCAAAGGCTTTGGAGAAGTCCACATAGATGACATTTGTCACCCTTCCCCCTTCCACCGATGCCATTACTCCATCACAGAAGGCCACCAGATTGGTCAGGCAAGGTCTGCCCTTGGTTAAGCCATGCTGACTGTCTCAGATCACCTCTTTGTTTCGTATGTGCCTTAACATGTCTTCTAGGAGGATCTGTTCCATGATCTTCCCAGGCACAGAGGCAAGGCTCACTGGCCTGTACTTCCCTGGGTCTTCCTTTCTACCTTTCTTAAAAATTGGAGTAATGCTTCCCTTTTTCTAGTCACCAGGGGACTTCATCAGACAGCCATGATTCTTCAAATATGATGGAGAGCGGCTCAGCAACCACATCAGCCATCTTTCTCAGGACCCTAGGGTGGATATCATCTGGCCCCATGGACTTATATACATTCAATTGCATGAGGAGGTGTTGGACTTGTTGCACCGTTACAGTGGGACAGAATCCACTTCCTACACCCTCACCTAGAGGTTCAGGGTCCTGGCAGACATGAGGAGTCTGACCACCAGTGAAGACTGAGTGTTTACTCATTGAGTACCTCAGCTTTTTCTATGTCTGAGGAAGCCAGCTTTCCATTACCTTTTATCAGAGGGGGAACACTCTCCTGGACCTGTCTCCTCCTGCCTATGTACCTGTAGAACCCCTTCTTGTTATCTTTCACATCCCTCACCAAATTCAGTTCTATCTGTGCCTTGGCTTTCCTAATCCCATTCCTACACATGGGGACAACAGCCCTGTATTCCTCCCAGTCTACAAAACCCTGCTTCCACTTTGTATACATTTCCCTCTTTTCCCTCAGTTTAAGCTGGCGGTCCTTGCACAGCCACATCAGTCACCTGCCTCCCCTGCTCGACTTCTTCTGCTGGGGGATGGAGAGCTCTTGCACTCTCAGAAGAGTGTCCTTAAGGAGCTGCCGGCTCTGTTCCATACCCATGCCCTTAAGGAGAGTTTCCCAGGGGATCCCATCCAGCAATTCCCTGAGCAGCCCGAAGTTTGCTCTCCTGAAGCACGGGGTCCTGACTCTGCTTTTTGCCAGGCCTGCATTCTTCAAGGTCACAAACTCCACCAGGGCATGATCACTACAGCCCAGGCTGCCTCCAATCTTAACCTCTTTAATGCTCTCCTCCACATTGGTGAGCACAAGGTCCAGTAAGGCTTCACCTCATGTCGGTCCACCTAATACCTGGACCAGGAAGTTATCCTTGACAGACTCCAGGAATCTCCTGGATAGTCTGCCACCCACAGTGCTGCTATCCCAGCAGATATAGGGATATGTTTAAGTTGTCTACAATTTACTGGTAGAAGTGCTTTGGAGGGGATCCCTGAAGGAGTGCTTCTCACTGCAAGTTATTTTCCAAGCATAAACAAATCTCTGAGGAGCCACTCCTTGACGTACCTATAATTGTGTTTCTATAAAGACTCAGTAATCTTGTAATATTCATGCAGACTCCAAAGAGCCTTTGAAATAGGAAGATGGACACAATTCTTAGACTGAAATTCCGAAAACAAATGGGGAAACAGAATTTCCAAGATTTTTTAAGTTAGAACTCCCCTAAAGCTACAAATCACTTGAGAAAATCTTCATTTTCTTCTTTTCTCCAGTGAATCCCAGGAAGCAGTATCCTGGGCTTTGACATATTTAAGCTCTCTCTCACTTCAAGGGTCTCCCTTGGTCTTTCCGGCTCTTCCCTGGTTATACTTAATGCTAAACTTCTTTTTCAACTTCTCTCCCTCATCTTTTGTGACTGACTGTGTTTGGTTTTGTAATTTTCTGTTCCACCTTTGTGCTTCTCTCACCATTCCCAGTCTCAAGGACTATACTCCTCTCTCAGATTCTGTCACCAGGGATTTAAGATTTGGCTTCAATGAAAATTATGTTCAAATGAAGCTAATGCATCACATAAGCCTTTGACACAGACCAAAGCCTACATATGTGTAAGAAGTCTTCCCCTCACACTATCAAATGGTGCTTTTAGTAAGCACTGAGATGTGTAAGTAAAAGCAGCAGAAGTCATATGCTTTTGTTTTAAAATGCTACCTAGCAATGATAAGCTAACCTACTACTAGAAGACATATATTCCACTGGTTGCAATTTTTTAAATGTTTCTTTCTGCTGCAAACTTCTACAAGCCAGGAAAGTAATCAGTATCTCTTTCTTTTCACCCTGTCTTACCAAATTCTCTATACTGTCATGATCAGGTTATTTCCTCATCTTCAGCCTTCAAATATTGAGAAGTAAAGGCCACATCACAAGATGGTCATTATTGTAGAACAGCCTTGGGCCCAGGATTACCTTAAAATTACCAGAGGGAATTGGTTTTATTTTGTCAATAAAACACAAGTAATTGTAACAATGTTTACTGTGCTAGGTACCATGTCCAATCAGTGTCTAAGGGAATTTTAGGGCTCATAAAGGAAAGAAGTGTTATTTATTCCATATATCTGCCAGTTACAAGTTCAGTTTATTTCCCTTATAAGTATCTACTGTACCAGAGCAAGAAATTTCTTCATAAAAGAGGCACACCATTTCTTTGCCTTGACCTACTTTATCTCTTGGGAAAAGGAATAAATTCTCAACTCCTTGTTAGCTATCTCCTGACAAAATATTCTTGCATCTGTTAAAATTCAGCCAAACATTGTGTGTGTGTGTGTGTACTTCAAAAGACCGCTAAAGTTTGTGTTTGCAAAATCAAATAAAGTCTTTCACTGCTGTGGAATATCCCCCTTTTTTTTTCTATTTGGAAGTTGTTTGTAGTACTGTACTACATACTTCCAGTTGACACTTGTATTGCAACACAGGAACATAAAAGGTAACAGTGGCTCCCTTTTAGTGAATTTCTAGTCTTAATTGCTCCTTCTTAAACAAAAAATATTTTTGAGAGACATTTTTAGGTTTTGAACCTGACAGTACAGTGCTGTGAGTTTGATCCCTACATCCAAAATTTCTTGTGGCTGTCATGGAAATTCTTAATGAACCATGTTAGCCAATGTCAGCAGTAGTAAAGAAAGGACCACACAGAGTCAAAATTTAATTTAAAATCTGCAAGTGCTAGAGATTCAAGCTCTGCCAGACACCTGGGGAAAATAAACTAACACTGGGCAAGGTTAGCAGGCAACTGATTCTCACGCTGGCACCTTCCATAGCATGCAGCCATTACCATTAGGGATTTACTGTTCCAAGCAATTGAAGTAGTTTTTGTGTTCCCTTATCGTTTGCCTGATTCCTTTTTAAGCTCCATTTATGCACTGATACATGACTAGACTTCAATTAATGAGCATGTTAAATACAGTTCCCTAGCATTTTAATTGGAATTGCAATCTTTCAAGGATCTCTTTGGCTAAAAGCCACACTTATTTTAGCCCAGATGCACTCCTATACAGTAGACATTACCCTATAAATGAAAGTGGATTACTTAGTATGTAGTGAAAAATTGCTTTTCCCTGTAAGATCTTTGCGTCACAAGATTATGCAAGGTACGCAAATTAAGCCACAAATGTTATCCTATCTACTTCAAGAAAAAAAGAAAACACATTATCATAATGGTGTAGGAACATCCTATTTTTAAAATGGAAATGATCTATAATTGCAAGAAAAGTAGATGAGATGTTAAGTGCAAAAATGTAGCAGAATTTCTGATCCAGAATAATTTAGTTCACTTTATCTCCCTGCCTTGGGCCTTCTTAAATAACATCACATGTCATTCAAATTTACTATGTTAGGAGCTTACATATTGTGGGAACTCTAGACAAAGGCAGACACCACGTAAATAACAGCCATTGCTAACTTGTGAGGAAAGCCCTTGAAACAGATAATGACATGATTTTTTCCTGAGCTTCAGCTTCTGTCTTTACTGTCTGCAGAAAAGATTCCACCTCTTTCAGGTTCATTGTTTCCTTTCATGGCTTTTCCATAACATTTCTCTGAGAAGGTCATCTTGAACGAGCTACCCCCAAAATTCACTTACGTTTTTTTCTGTCTTATGTCAAGTTCAGTCTGTCTGCAAACATTGGTATCATTCTGAACCTTAATATCTTTTCTAATCTACGTGCTTCAAACTTCTCTGTTCTCAAATCCTGTCTCTAACTAAAGAGAGTTTCAATTTCCTTTTTTTAATTTGATTTTGTCTCCTTGTGTCTACTGGAAACAATTTATTTCCTTCAGACACTTATATTCCTCTATGTTATTATTCTTCTCTTATTAGGCTACCCTGTAAAGCTTGTCTCTAATTATTGAACAATATTAATATGTGCATCCAGTCTACTTTTATTTGCATAAATATTTCCCTCATTATTTTAAAATTCAAAGCTGACAGACTAAATAATAGCATATAACAAAGAAAAGTCCAGAGTCTATGATTCTTACTTGAATTTTCAATAAGCACTAAAAATCCTTGATAAGTTTTTTTTTTTCTAAATTATTATTATTTATTTAAATAGCACAATACATTCTTAAATAAGAAGCAAGCAAGATGTAAACAAATTAGAAAAACAGTACAGACCTTAATTCTGGTAGCCAAAGGAAGTGAAAACAAAATATACATTGAAGTTTCTTCAGTTAACTTCAAGATTTTACCCCATTCTGGAAGTGGGAGACACATATTTCTACACCAATGATCTTGAGCAAAACATCATAGAGTTTACATTCAGCCTTGGTAAGGAATTATATGTAAGAATGTAGTAACAAGTCAAACAGGAAACAAGCAAATTTTCAGTCTCTATTTTGCACATCTCTTTAAGCATGAGCTTGTATCCTTGACTGTTGCCCATGTTGCCTCCCTTCTTTGCAATAGGCTATAGATGGCCAGTCCCTGCAGCTAAAGATCTCACTGACTGGGCAATTACATACAGAAGTCTAGTTACAAGATTTCACTTTTTTTTCTTAAATAATAAGTGAGGGAAAAAAAAAAAAAGTTATTCAGAAAGGCTTAGACATACATCAAATGACTTCCAATTGGAAAATGAAAGAATGATTTGTAAGTATGATCATTAATTATAGTTTGTAAATGTAACACATACAGTAATGATTGTGATATCAGCATGACACCATCAGAAAAGTTCAGTTCCTCACAAACTTACAAGTGTACTGGAGAGTTTAAAGTAATTGAAACAACACCTATTTGCATACCCACTCAAATACCAACATGCACTCACATGCACAGACCCATTTCTTTTATTTACCTTTATAATCCTGTTTTCTGAGCAAACACTGACTTACAATTTATCATGGAAAGAGGAAAAACAATACTTTCACAGACTAATGTGAGCCTGGTGTGACTAATCAGCAGTGACAGCAGTATGTGTAAAGGAGGCTCTAATTCAAGTCTGAAAGATGAGTGTGGATTTAGCTGTCTCTGTGTGAAAAGGATACAAGGAGGCTGTGGTTCAGTGGTTCACAAAATACAAGTCCACTAAGAAAAAAGACAGGTTTTTTTGACCTGGTTTTCAGGGCCCTGACTACATCTCTGCTGCACACAAAGTTCAGCTGTTCAGGCTCAGGCCCAGCTTTCGAGATGCCGCTTTCTAACATTACGATGTCTTAGATGGGACATGTTCCCCTCTGTCTGGAGCTGCTTTTAAGCTCATGCTCTCTCCCTTGATTTGTGCCTGACCTTGGACTCTGCCTTATCCCTGTGGACCTTCCTGATGATCTGGACTCCTGGCTGAACCCAGTGACCACTGCCAGAGCTGCTCGCCTGTGCTCATCCTGAGAGGGGGCTGCTTGGCCACTGCTGCCATTTGCCTGCCCTTGCAGAGGCTCCCTAGCAGCTCTCGTAGCTGGAGCAGCATCAGATTGGCAAATATGAACACTCAAAGAACATAAATGTCTGGTGGAAGGAAAATAAGCAGAAACAAAATAAAACCATCCAATGTAAAAGGAGCACTAGATGATTTGAACCTATTTGTTGCAGCCTAGTCACTGGGAAGGGGATTAAGTTTGAGATTTTCTTAGATTTCTACTTGCCAAAATTCCTGACTAAAGGAGTCTAAGGGATGGAATCAGTATAGAAATGATCTAGTGACTAGATGCATTTTGGATGTGGTACTCAGGGACATGATTTAGTGGTGGGTTGTTAGAGTAGTATGGTTAGGTTGCTGTTGGACTTGATGATCTTGAAGGTCTTTTCCAACCTGAGCAATTCTATGAGTCTATGATTCTATGCATTACTGCCCCAAAAAGAGACCTTGGAGCAGTTGGCCATTACCCAGTATTTGAATAGCTGTGCTCTGGAGTAGTCAGCAAGCAGAGACATTCCTGCAAGATGCTGAAGGGAGCAGCAACAGCTTTCATAATAGAAAGGCCATATGTTTCCAGGGATGGCACATTGTGCATCATGCACTTATACCATGTCTAGAAAAAATTCTGAGATTGCAAATACCCCAGTACGTCTCTTCAGTACTGAAGAGACATAATTTACATGAAAATATGAAAAATCTTCTTTTGGGGAAGAAGGTATAAGTATAGAACACCCAGAGCTGAATATTCTCATTGGAGTTTTGTCCTTGATCCAGTTGTATAAAACTATCTGACTCACAGGGAACTCCCTACACTTCTCTTCAAACTCTGAGATTTTCAGTTCTCAGGTCTTCTGCTGGTATACTGACTGAGCTGTCTATAGCTGAGATCAGTGGCTGCAACCTCTGCTGCTGCAGAACTGTAGTGAGGAGTTTAGTGAGGGTGACAATTAGTTCTATGTTCAGACCAAACATGAGAAAATACAAAAGAATTATCATAACGGGAGAAGAGTACAGAAACCTAGGTAGGTGAAGCCTGTGATGGAAATGTTGTTTTTCTATATTCTTTTCAATGTTACAGTTGGGGAGGCAGGAAGACTCTTTTTTCCTTCAGCATTTGAACAGTGTTACAATGCTGACATGTATGTAATCATTCTCATGGTACTGATACTTCCTAGCCGGCTGGCAGGTCGAGCTCACATATACAATGCATTTTCTGAAAAATAATCCAGTTGATGTCATACCACATGAATGAGTCATGAGTATTTATCAGCACGTCTGAATATTTTTAGTAGAAAAACAAGGTTTTGTTTATACGGTACTCTGCTCTGTGTCAAATAAACTCATGAAACTAGTAGACAATCTAACACATTGCTGTAAAGATACCCAGTACTGCACACAATGTATATGTTTATGTTAAACACTAAAAACAGCATTATATTGTCTTGTTTTAAATACAGCTACTGTAGCCTGCATAGGATCTATAGGAAATCTGAATGTCATTTTCTTTACTCCAGCAGTAACCATAAATTACCTCATGCCAAATATGTTGAGAGTCCTCTAAGAGTTTAATTTCATTTTCTGGCTGTGTATATACCTGCAACGCCAGCAGGGTTCAGTTACCTGGGATCATTTTCATTCATAGGTATTCTGTAGACCTGTCATTTATAAACATCTAGTGTCCTTGTACACTCAAGCATAAACTGTTCATTATAGCTCCAATCATTTCATGCTTATTAAAGTCAATAAAATACTGTAAAAAAGATATTGCCTAAGAAAAATGTCTACCAGTCAAACAATTAAACTTACTTGTAACCTCTTTTAAAACTTTCAAATAAACTCTCAGTGCCAATTCAGGATTGTCTTAATATGAAAACTAGCAAGTTCTTATTTCAAATTTGTTTATGCAAAAGTTCTATAGGTTTACTTTTGAGATTAAAAATCATAATCTACCAAATTATCTTCAAATAGTTCATGTCAGAGAGAAGATGAAATAAATCAGTAAAATAAGGGCTGTAAGTATTAAAAATTCCTATGACTCTGACAGTCTTTCGATGCTAAAGGAAAAAAATATCTCCCAAAATCAAATGAGAGAAATGATTTCTCAGATCACTAATCTGTTTGTTCAAGCTCTCCAAGACTTTCTTATGTCCACTATTCCACTTACATTATTTGCCTTAAAATAAAGACAAAAAACTCAAAACACAATATAATTTAAGTAGAAAAGTGTGTGAACAGCTTTATTTATTAAACTTTAGACATGCTATCTTCAACATATCTTAAAACACATGCTTTTGCAGACTTCCCACAAATGCCTAAGAAGAGAATTAAATAAATAAATAAATAAATAAAAATCCCAAAACTTGTATTTTACATTTGTACCATAAAATAACAGACTGGTAAGGGACCTTAAAGTTAATCAAGTTCCAACCAGCCTGCGATGTACAGGGATGTCCCCCGCCTTTGGCTTATGATAAACATTTCATACTGCTCAGATTTTGTACAAGACAAACTGCTGATAACAGCCTAATCAACCTCCCCATAGACCTATCCATATATTTTTTTTTAATAAAGAATTATCTGTCACGTAAAAATTGTTTGTTTCTCTTTTGGTCTTACTTTTTGTTACTTATTTTTCCTTTTTTTTTTTTTTTTTAATAGGAAATACACGTGGTAAAGTAGCATAGTCACTTATGACTTCAGATGTCCATCCAGTAAATAATATTTTAGAATAAGGACTGTTTTAGAGCATCTCATTCCTTCTACTGTAAGGGATTTTTATCTTGCTAACAGCTGCTTTGCTGCTACTATAAACAACATAATTATCTTCTTCAAATATCAAGATTAATGTTTCCTCAATACATATGTCCAAACCCTGTGTTCAAATGGGAAATGAAAAATTAAGCTCTAGATTCCTAAACATCATTTTTAGTATAATTTTGTTACAACTGTAGAAGCCTTGTCACAATTCATTTCATTGCATCTTTTTGTTTTCTTTTTTATTTAATGGATCTGTCAGAAAAGATAAAATGTAGGTGTAAAACTGAAAACATTATCTGTTCTATCTGATGAATCATAAAGACGACCTTATCTCTTATTTTTTTTTCTTTGGGAGTAATCAGTCACAGACAACCTTAACTCTTCTTGATCATGACCTACCACAGTTTACATACTGATTTTCTTGCACTCCACTTGTTATTTTTCTAGGTGTTCTGCTGTGTACAGAAATAACTTGCAGATGCCCAATATTTTCTTGCAGATTTTGCACAATGTGGTAGTAGCAGCAAGAGAGGTTGTTAGAAAATCTTAAGAATCTACTGAAAAAAAAAGCCACAATAATGTAGCCTGTTCTAGATTCCTAGAAGTCCAGATTGTTAAAGGACAGAAATTTAGAGGAGTAAAAAATTATCTTTAAAGCTAACTTGAGAGAAAAATTCATACATTTCTGTACACCGAAGAGACTCTGTCTACTATATATCTAGCAGCAGCTGGTAAACAATGAAAAATGTATATTTTGTTCCCATCTAATATATTAGGTGTGTTTCACAAACTGCGGATGTTCCACTTTCAATCTTGGTCTCCTTCTCTGACATGAATTCAAATTAAATATTGATGCTGTTTGTTGAGAATGTCTCAAGGCATTTCTTAATCTTGTATGTTATAATTTGAAGAACCTTGCCACACTCCATTATTTTTATTCTGTATGCATCTCTTCTAGTGTTACGTCTTTCACTTTGTCCTCTCTTTATTTGTAAAAGTAACTGTCACCATTAACTTAAGAGTGTGGGTCAACATTAAGTAAAACATTTAATGATTAAAATAATATTGTGAATAATATATATGATTTGAACTCTAAGCACAAATAACAACTAATCTATTTTCCTCTACAGTTTATGATGAAGAAGTTTTACACCTGGCATATGTGCAGAGCAAAGAATCAGTTTATGAAATTGGAAATTATAACTTTTTTTCATAGATGCAAGGTTGTTTGTTATTGTCAAACATAGAAAGGAAAGGAGTATGTTTGAATACCTGTGGACATACACACAAACAGAAACATACATGCATTTTCTATTGTATGCATAATCTATGTATATTTCAAAAAGGAAATGTATACATCTCCAGTTTCAGCATTCTCTTCAACTACTAAACCACTGAGTTTACCTGAAGGACATTTCAGTCCATCTTTCTTCTTTCTTCTAGTCGAGAGAATGAATTACTTTCTCCAAGGATGGATTTTGCTGTCCAAATTCACCATATAAAAATCTTACTGTTAGTTGAGTCCTGTCACTGCTAAAGAAAATAGCACAACTGTGCTCTGTTGCACAGGACTGAAGTTGCTTTCAGATGCTTCTCCAAACAGAAGTAGCAACACGAAGAAGCCTGTCAGTGCTGCCTGTGTGTATCTCATCAGAGATGTCTTAAGAAATATTGGAGTATTCCAAAAAGAAATTAGACAGGAAAGTGTCTTAGTTCCGTTTAGGTAGTCCTCAGAGGAAGCACTTTAATGAGTTCTCTTCCTTCTTTGATTACCAAGCTACAATTAAGAAACAGTACATTTTTATTAAGTGTCATTCATTCTACACAATTATATATGTAAATATCTTATTACATCATATCAACAGTGGCTGATGATTTCATGTTTAGCAAGAAAATATCATTTTATTCCTGATTAGACTTGATTGAAACTGAAGTTTCTGCCCTTTCTGTTCTCTGGTGTTCCGGCTCCAAGAGTCTGCCTCTGTCTACTCCTTGCTCCTGGACTGGTGGTCTTCACCAGAAGGCAGAGATGTCAGAGAGGCAATTATAACTTTGTCTTCAGATGGAGTGCAATCTACACAAACCATTTTAAGGTTATGAGTCTTCCTGAGTGCATGACTACTGTATAAAACCCAGATTTTATATATTCTATATATACTTTATCAAAGTAAAAAAAGAATAAGATGTATCTGTAGCTGGACACTGTAATTGTCAATACTATTTTGAATTTGGAACTGCAAAATTTTTAGGATTTATTTTCTGTAATATTGCAGTTTTGTATCTGTATGCATCTTCTTTGCACTTTAAGTAGGTTTCAACTACACAATGTTTCTTTTGTAACACCTCTGCTACTATATACTATTTAATTAGAATTATATGACATGGGTAGAAGTCATTAATATGAATAGTTGTCTTTTATATTTAAGAAGACAACTGGGGAAAGGAAAGCTACAGCAAAGACATCTTTTGCGTGCTTATGGTGATACTAGATATATAAAAAGGTTGGAATGTATGTAGTATATATGTAAGTGCTAGGCACTAAAATAAAACTTTCCACCTGAAAGTTCTATCGTCTAAGACACCAAACTGAAGGAGCAGATATGCCTGAATTTCTTCCCTACTGAGTTCATCTGTCCATTCCCTGCCACATATTGCTACTTTATATCTTGCTACAACAGTACAGAACCAGAGTTGGGGAAAGTTTTTCAACACTTCAGAAAGAATGTCTCACTGGAAGACAGAATGAACAGAGAAATAGAATAAGATTTTACCTGTAGGAGCAGATGATTAGTAGCAGTTTATCAGTCAGTCTTCTTAGTAGTTTAAATTAAGAAGTTAACTGCTTAACAGCTGATTGAATGCAGTACAACTTAGATAAATATCTATGGGATGCATTTTCCCTCTTTTCTGAAAGTCTTTTTTATGGAACTCATTCTTTAACATTTCTCTATGCCTGCAGGAATTTTCAGTTCCCCCTCTCTAGGTCTCAGACTGTATTCAGTTTAAAGGACTCAAACCAAGACTTGAAATGTTTTATATAAAGAAAAATGAAGAGCCTGTCTTATTTCTGCATGCACAAATTCATTTTGATAACTGGAGTTTCACCATAAGCATGAAGATATTTGTTCATACTGATACTCTTCATATAGTTTTGTAATCCAAGGCACATATGATTTTATGTTCAGTAGCAAACATTTCTGAATATTTTCTGAAATAAATATTTTCTGAACAGAAAATAGAATCATAAAGCATCTCTATTCTTTACGACTGGCCATGCTTCACCCAACTAATTTATCAGTTTAGTATGTTAAGAGTTCATATTACAGCTATGTATGAAGATATTTTTTCCAGAAAGAGATCTCTTCATTTCCTCTTTCTAGTTCCTTCCCTGTCTTATCTGTGCAAGAAAATTAATCTTTTTAAGCAACATTTGCAATATTTCTGTAAACCAATGAAGAGCAAAGCCATTTTTCTTTCAAGTGACTGTAGTGTCTTTACACTAACTTTCAGTATATCTCTTTTTCCAAAACTTGTCTTATGAGTTCAGTAATTTGTTTTTGTCATTATCCACTCTCATTCTTCTGCTAAATATACGAACATTATCAAATTTTCTTGTCAGTACTTTCCTCAAAGCTGCACAGATCCTCATACAAAGTAGCCTGCATATATACAAATCTTCTCCTTTGATGCTTTAAACTGGGTTAAATCTTATTGAAACTGGTAAGAATAATGACTGTCCATCACTGAGTCTAAATGCAGAGGGAAAAGCCTATGGAAATTATGATTAGCTTTAAATTTTTGAATGTTATCTGCTGGAACTCTTTCTGCTTGTAAAAAAGAGACATAAATACAAAAGACTCACATGAATAGAAGTACTGGTTAGAAATTTATGGACTAGAATAGTACTCCAAGAAAAGATCTTTGGGATAAATACTGGGTAGAATGTCTTGGAATCTGATGAAAGAAATGGTCTGTAGCTATTCGATTCCTTTTAAGTAGAAAGAAACAGGAATTTGTATACATAATTTTTAAATACGATAGGTGTCAAAAACATGTCTGCTTTCAGTCTTATGAATAATGGGGAGAACCAAACACAGGTCACCTGCTTCGATGTATGCGTAAGATTTCTGAAAACAAATGTCATGCAGTCTTGTTCAGTATTTTATCTAGATTACTTTAAATTATATTTAGTAGCTACCAAAGAGAAATTTAGGGACTGATTAAATGCTGTTTTCTGAGAACAAGACTGTTAGGGTAGATTTCATATGGCATCATGTTCATTTTGGAATCAGAGTCCACAGGAACAGCAAGTGAGAGGGCTCTATCATCTTGAAATACATACCTTTATTCCAAAGACTGATGATTTATCAAAGACCAGAATCATAGACAAGAATCAAAGCCACAATCACTATTCAGAAACTCTTACTATTTTTATGCCTGATCTTGAAAACGTAAAGGCATAGGGATAAAAATTAAAGTTGCAACTCCAATTTAAGTAAACTTGTTTTTATAATGCTCTGAATTTGTAATAAGTGGAATTAGACTGTACATTCCAGACTGCAAAGCTTCACATGCCAATGTCAAAGTCTTGTTTCTAGCGATATAAAGAAATTTACAGCTTTGTATGCAGAAATGTATGCAGAAATAATTTTAAAAATTCTACCGCATGTATGTTTGAATATTTCAGAGATCCAGTATCTATTGGACTGATTTAAGCTGCAGGTCTGACAATTTTAAATTGTTCACAACTAATTCAGATATTACATATGCCTATGAGAAATGTGCCTTAGGTTGTCTGACCTCACAGATCTTTTTGCTACATCAGAAAACAAAAAACAACACCACCACCAACAACAAAAACAGAATGACTGAGATTTTGAAGGAAGTGCTCAGAATGTAATAGAAAATTTTAGACCAGAGGAAAAAAAAAATGTTTCTTGTTAGAAAAATGTGTTTAAGTCAGATAGCTAGACAACAGCTGTCTGCTTTCTTTGAGTATGCATTTTGTCCCTTTGCCGTTTAGGAACACCAAGGCATAACGTAGATTTGCACAAAAATGACCCAAAATTTTGTTCCTCCAATATGTCATTCTAGAACAACCTTTCTGAATGTTAATGATATTTTATGAAACATAGACCAGTTCTGATAAGAAAAAAAAAGAGTATTATTTAAGTAGAATTACTGTGCCAGTCCACTCTCAAACTATTTTCACCCAAAGTTTTCTGTCAAGGCTATAATAAGTGAAGCACTCAGAAAAATAATGGTACAAGGCTGGATTTTGGAAGGTAAAAGTTTAAGTCTGGCATACCAGAAATTGAATTTGTTATTGTACACCTTATTAAAACGTACTATCAGAACAGAAAAGTACAAGGTAAATGTATTAAAAAACGACGAATGACTAATGTGAAAAATGTGTACAATACAAGATAAAAATAATATAATAACTCATTAATTTGTGAATTTTGAAGAATATAACAACACACATTTCAATTTTCCTGTTAATTCCTATGCCTTCTCCAGTTCTACAGCTGATACTAAGTTCATGAAACTCTACAAAACAAACATTAAGAGAATAAAGGAATGTGATTTGATGCAATTTCTTATTCATTCTTTCCTTTAGGTCCCACTCTGCTTCCTCTTTCCCTTTTCTATCAAGTTCAATTTTCATTTCCTTTCACTCAGATCACACCACTAGGCTACCCCAGGCTGTCTATCTGATGTGTTTCATTGTGTTCTTCTTGTCTTTTCAATCCATTCTTCTTTTTCCATGAAGCAAGGCTTAACTTCTCTTATACTGCTTATGTCTTAAATTATATAAACTTACTGTGGTTCTTCAGGTCATGGTTTTAGTTTTTAGTTCATAGTTCCTAAACTCTAGTTCCTTGAAGTGCATCCTAAATATTGCTTCCCAAATGCTGCTTCAGTTAAATGAACATGAGTGTACAACAAAATTTAATCAAGTTTTGTACTTACTACACTGTTGTAATTGTAGACATCTCTTGCCCTTCTCCTTTTCCAAACACCCTGATTCTTCCTCTGGACAGGTGACTGATAGTTTCTTAAATGTAGCGCTGACCCTGTTAGCTTCTTCTTCCTTTGAATCTGTTTAAATGTCTATTTTCAACGGATTAATCTTGATTTTCCCCAGCTTACGAGGATATGCAGCATCAAGAGAACAATACAGTCAAGGAGAACAATGATGTAGCACAGCAGGAGACTCAAATGTTTATGCAATATGAGAGGTTTTAAGACAGACAGTAGCCAAACTGTATGTCTTCTAATAGGTCTTTTTATCATAAACTTT
This sequence comes from Numida meleagris, assembly GCF_002078875.1. NCBI lineage: Eukaryota > Metazoa > Chordata > Aves > Galliformes > Numididae > Numida > Numida meleagris. Next base: position 84,086,331 of record NC_034411.1, on the reverse strand, counting down.
TCCCCAAATAACTCTGTTCCATCTTTTTTTGCAGAGCCATGGTTTCTTTCTCATCCCTTGACCCATGAGTCAGGAGCAACTGGTTATCAGATTAACAGTCCACCAGTTTACTTTGTCTAGCATGTGAGGTCATGGAAAAGGAGAAAGGCCAAGGTGCCATTCTAGAAATACATGAGGCAATTATGAGAAAGGAGTCAACACTGTACATCTTACAATCAGTGCAAGAGGTTTGGCAGGTTTTTCATTCTTGCCAGTACCACGGCTCAGTGCTCATTTCACTGAGCAGCTGCAAAGTTTGGGAAGCTTCCAGCTCGCAGGAAATTCTAATATTTTTCCATTTTGAGTTGATTCAGAACAAAACAACAACAAAAAAATTTAAAGGAAAATTTCTGGAAACTGTAACAGTGTTTTTTTAGCCAGCTCTCCTTCACAAAATACTATATGGCAGTATGGTACACCAATTATTGACACTCTCTTTGTGTGGTTTGAAAGTGGAATGTAAGTGCTGATGGCTATAAATATCAACCTGTGGAAAGAATACTCAAATAAAATAATCCAAACATGAACTACGTAGACTGTCCATGCAGTGCTCATACCTCTTAACAGTTATTTTCTCTTGCTGATTTAAAAATAAGAATAATAATAAAAAAATTACCTAATGCTAAAACTACACATTCCATATCATCCATTTTTTTTTTACAAGAGAACATCATTCTCAAAACAAAGACCATCCCGGTGTAGCAAGTCAGGACAGGAAGGTAAAAGACTGGTACAGCTGAACTGAAACCTGCTGGTCAAACTGAAGAGCAAGAAGAAAATGCACAGGCAGTGGAAACAGGAACAGGTACCATGGGAAGAGTATAATGAAGTTGCGAGGCTGAGTAGAGTTGAGGCTCAGCTTGAACTAAACTTGGCAAGGGATGCCAGGAAGAACAAGAAAGGCTTCTATAGGTACCTCAACCAGAAAAGGAAATTCCAGGAGGGCGGAGCCCCCCTAGTGAGTGACATAGGAAAGCTGGTAACATCAGATAAGGAGAAGGATGAGGTACTTAACAACTTGTCTGCCTCGGTCTTCTCCAATAACTGCTCACCACTCAGCGCTCAAATGTTTGGTTTGGTAGGAGGGGACTGGAGAAGCAATGTCCCTCCCACTGTAAGCAAAGATCAGGTTCGTGACCACCTGAGGAACCTGAATATCCACAAGTCTACGGGTCCAGACGAGATGCATTCCAGAGTCCTGAGAGAATTAGATGATGTAGTTGCCAAGCAACTCTCAATGATATTTGAAAAGTCGTGGCAACTACAAAAAAGGCAACATCACACTCATTTTTAAGAAGGGTAAAAAGGATGGCCCTGGTTAATTGCTTGATGGGTACTGGGAGAATTATCATTGTTACTGTACCCATTTCAGAAGTTTCAACAACACGGCAAGGCACTGTGAAACAGGATATAAACAGTTGAATAGTGTTTAACTGCCTTTCAAGTTTATATGTTTTAGATTAAATAGATAAGAGACAACCGAGGAGTCTTCAGACTTAGCATATAGCACTGACTGTGAACCTAGATAAGCTCATTGCTCCAAGCAGGTCCTGGAGGTCTTGACTACTCTGTGTCTTTGTTGATGATGGAGATCCTTTCTCTCATATCTAACCCTTCTAGTTTCATAGAGTCTTAGGATTCAGGCTGTGAGAGACCTCAGAAGTCTTCAGTCCAAACCTGTACACAAATCAGGTTAGCTATAGTGCAAGACTCTGATGTTCACAGTTTTATCTGGTTGGCTCTTGCAGATCTCCAAGGGTGGATATTGCACAAATTCTCTGAAAAACTGCTACATTGTTCATGGGACTATCCCCTTGTGCAAAAGTTGTTTTTATTTTCTTTATATGCCATCTGAACCTTTCTGGTTTCAATTTATAGCTGTTTTCTCATGTCCTTTCACCATGCATCATTGTGAAGAATCTGTCTCCATCTTCTCTCCTCCCACAGTATGTATTATGAACTGCTCTCACATCCTACAAAACCGTGTTTTCTCTCTAGGCTGAGCAAGGCCAGATCCTTCAGCTACTCTTCACAGACGAATGTTCCAGATCCTCATTAATGTTGTAAGTTGTAAATATAATGCTTCTTCTAAAATACCCTCATAATGTTGGGTTTTTTGTTTGTTTGTTTACTTTTTAATCTTTAGTTAGTGTACTTTAGAAATATCCTAATGACAAGTACACTGACCTAGGATATATTGCTCATAGAGGCCACGACAATACATGATCAAACCTTTTAAGAATATATGATAAGAAACATCTAACTATTACTAATCTTGTGATAACGACATGGACTATACAGCATTTTACAGTCCCTTACAGACCATTTTTCTATGAACTATGCCTTTGTGTGATGCTGTATGATCTTATTGACAATCATGAGTAGCCTTTTGAAAGATCCACACAAAAGAAAAATTATTCCCCAGGTTTAGACCTTTTGCCACCAGGAATACATAAGAACTTACTACCTCCTCTGGAGCATCTAAGAAATTCTTGCAACATAAGAAGTACAAGGAAAAATAATTTCTTAGTTGAAATTTTAAAAAACTTGCACCACAGTTGCAATGTGTCTTTTGTGCAAGTGTTGACGTGACCTTCCCACAATGAAAATTTTGCCAAATCACACCAATTACACGCTAATAGTCTTAGTGTATGAATCACATCTGTCATGGTTTTATGATTTTCGGTTTTTGGTACTCCACATCATAACATCATGTAGTGAATGTACCTGGTTCTCAGAAGAGAAGGACTACGACATTCCCCACGGCACTTTGCTCCTCTGTTACCATTTTCCAGCCGGAGGGAAAAGATAAAAGCTCGCAGTATAAAAACTTGCAGATCACAAGACCTCGTCCCTTTTTCCACCGTCTCTCATCTTGGCAGCACCTCGCTCTCCAGCCGTCTTATTGTTGGTAGAAGAGTAAGGCCTACCTTGATTTTGGGACATTCTCTCTCTCTGTATTGGATTTATCAGCTTAAATTGTAATTATATTGTATTATAGTGTGTTGTTTTGCATTCTGATATCTTATTTAGTAAATTAGTTTGTTTCTCCTCAGATTGTTGCTGCTGTTCTTTGCTCTCAGGGCCACCTCCTTACCCTTTTCCCCTTTTCCCTTTTCCTGGGGCGTGGGCCTGTGGATCCCCCGTCATCTTCGTCACGGAACCAGGCTGAACGCCCATAAACCGTTGACAACATCATTGAACGTTCTTTGAATTCTCTCTAATGAGTGTTTCTCTTTCTGAATAATTACTACTTCTATGAGTAAAACAAAAGATGCTATTGTAGATATGGATGAACTACTAAGGAGTTTTTACAACTAAAAGCAGAGATAGGTCTCTTTTTTCCCCGCTCTATTCTCCAAAGAATACAGTGATAATTTTTTTCTTCATTGTACATTTTACTCATAAAATCAGATCAATTTGGAAAGGTCATTTTTATCTAATGGATTCTGTTTTATTACTGATATAGAAAGGATATAAATCATTTTGATTTAGTTTAATTTCATTTCAATTGATTCTCGACCACATTCAAATCATTTCAAGAAAATTTTGTGTTCATTTCTGGAAATCAATTATTAAAGAGAAAAAAAAAAAAAGAAACAAGTAAAAATACCTTTTGTAAGAAATAATATACCAGAGATGAGCCATAGTCAACTAATCCATTTGTCTGTTTATTCACAATAGAAAAAAAAGTAGTAAAATAAGCCTTAAAAAGCCAAATAGAAGAAAGTTCTCATTATTGGCCAGTAAATAATTCAATGTAAGAAAAATTCCTGAGGGGAAAAAACAACTTATCTCATCAGTAGTATTATAAATTTTAAGATACAAAAGTCTTTTACTGATGGAATTTTAATTGATGCAATTACTACAAAAGTTTGATTAAGCATTTTTGTGAAAGACAAGAGACAAACAAAAATCCTATTTTATCAATTTTAAATTTATTGCCTTACATTTCCTTTGATTGTAGTCCTTTATAAGAAAAAATATTCATACCGCCTCTCTCTATTTTAATTATTTTATGTATCAGCACTGTCATACCCCACTCTATACCTAAACTAAACAATCTCAGATTTTACGACTCATAGAGCAATAGCTTTAAACTACTAATTGTCTTTATCTTAAAATGCTGTGCAGATATGTCTATACATTGGTTGAGGAGGAACTAGATATGCTTTATCATCATAGAATCAAGGAATCATAGAATGGCCTGGGTTGAAAAGTACCTCAGAGATCATTGAGTTTCAACCCCCCTGCTGAGTGCAGGGTCGCCAACCACTAGACCAGGCCGCCCAGAGCCACGTCCAGCCTGGGCAAAATCTTTTTTTTCCCCTTTTTTAATTCTTTTTTTTTCCATTTGTAATCTTAAAGCAGCTTTTCATCACCATATGGTGTTACTCAGAGTGCAGTAAATTGGATAAATTGCCAGAGAATAATCTCTGAAACTGTGTATTCAACAAAATAAATCTGACTGGTGGATGTTAACTGAAGCAGCATTCCTATCTTAGGCTTTCAGTAAGATATTCTTATTCAAAATAAGAATGTTTCTCCATCTGCTCTTCTTCCAAATTCTAGTGAAAAAGCCTTTATACTAGAAGTTATTGTACCTAGTGGGGGAACAAGCCCCGCTTCTTTGCCATTTAATAGACAGAGTTGCAATATTGCATGTTTCTCTGGAAAAAAAATATCCCAGAAACAGTGATAAAGCCCCCCAGGCATTCACATCGTAAGTGCACTATGATAAAGTGTCCAAGTTCTTTCATCATTTGTCAAATAAAAGCATATTTTAGGTTTTTATTGTGTTTGAAGTAAAACAATTATTGATGAACACCTGAAGGGCTTTCTGGGGCATATTATGCATTTGACAAAGTCTAAGTAAACAGGAGAAGAAACCACAGAGGATATTGATTTTCTATGAAAAGGCATGATTGATATTTCTTCATTTGAAGGTTTTGCTTTTCCAGTGAGCTATGGAGGAAATATAGTGTATAAGAAAATAATATGAGAAAAAAAGTTTATCGTTCAAAATAAAAAGTATTATTTTTACTAGTAAACCATTTTGCATGCAATTCTACTTTCCATAATGGGAAGGAACTTGTTATGTACTTTAAAAAAGGATACTTAATATGGACAATTAAAGTCATTTCACATGTGCAAAACTGAATCTAAATCTGTTCTTCTTTCCTCTATATCCTTTCCCCACTTATTCTTGGACAGAAAACTAAGAAAACACTCTCTGTGTGTCCAGAATTGTTCGTTTAACTTTAATTAAGCAAATATCAAAATTTACTAAAATGTAACAAATGGCAATTTGAATACTGTTAGTGTGCTCACATTAGTATTTTTCTTGATAAATTTTTCGTATGGAGATGGAAAGAGACTTATGTCTGATGGTTAGGGTACAAATACGTATGGAAGGCTGAGGATCAAGTTATTATCCAGCTCAATTCGGTTTAAAACCTCTCAGACACAAGAATAGCACTCTCCTCATACTGAAAATCCTAGATTTGCCCTGCACATCAATTTAGTATTTTGTTACACAGAGACTTCTGTTTTTATTCCAGTGAAGGAAAAAAATCAAGTTTCAAAATCTCAGAAGTCAGTATGCAGCAGAATACTCACCCTGATATCAGCTGCATAGGGAACAGATTTTCAAAATCTGTAAGACACTTCATGCTACTTCTTTTAAAGTCATGAATTACCTATGTGCTTTATCATTTAGCTATTTTCTTTGACATAGTTAAGAAAATCTCCTTTGCAGCCACAAAAGCATAAAACAGAATCTCAGTTTTATCATTTTTCCCACTTTTATTTCCAGTGTCTATTTTATGTATGGCCTCTCAGTTATGGGAATTAAAAAAAAAAAATAGAAGGCACAAAGACCACTGTGGCTCTATTCACTTTAGTTCTTCCTTTTCCTTGCTGAGCAGCCAAATCAAGAATCTTGCTGTGAGGAGACCGAGCTTCATCGCCACATTCAAATACTAGCAGTTCCTGCCCAGTATAAAAAGTTTAGACTTGCTACACGAGGAGCCATTGCTGTAGCAATACAGTAACACTCTGAATGATCATCACAGCTAATTTTTAAGAATAGTTAAATCAGATAGGAGGAAATAGAAAAGTGGTGGAATTTAGATAGCGTTTAATTATCATGAGCTCATATAACTGAAGTGTCATATTTTATTTACTATTTATCATCAGATAGACTTTTAAGATGCAGTTCATACTTTCTTAAAATATACTGCTTGTACCTGCAAGTGTATAAAACACTATTTTGTATGAGACTGAACAAGCAAAATAAGTTGATTGAGCTATGTTAAAGATCCACTTCTAGGTGGTCAGGGAAAATAATACTGATTCTTTTATATCTTGCAAAACAAGGTAATATTTAAGACAGAAATTGCAGTGGTATCCATGGAATGTGTCTACCCAAATACTTTAAATGAAGAGTGTGTTTTTGAAGCCAGTCTCCCCCTCTTACTGTGATTTGTATTGTATCACCTTGCAAATTTAGAACACCTGGACTGGGTTCTTTTCCTCACATGCTTCAACTGCTAAAGGGAGTTCAGTCCACTTGGCCAGATTAGAGTTAGTTTAATGCAGGACTACTGAAACCTACACTGGTATCGGGTGCAAAGCCTCAGCTACTTTACTGAGCAAGTCAGCTTCCACTGCACAACACAGTTTACTACTGCAAACAAAGCCAGTGGCATAATTTCTTTGTTTTCATGGCCACCTTTTTCATTGTTTAAAACACCACTGATCACAGGTTTGTGGAATATTTCTTTATAAAAGGAATTTAAACTACTGCTCCACTATACTGCAAGTACCTTTATGAAACCCAAGGGACTGGTAAACAGGTTCTCTGATGGTTACTGTGTCATGACTACTGTATATGTGCATTTCATGTATCATTTTGGCATACTGCTTTTTTCATAAATCCAAAAAACCTTATTTAAAACCCTATTATAATGACATTTAAGGAACTATTTCAATTGTAATTACAAAAAAACTATAGAGGTTTTAAGGTATATAATTTACCTGAAACTATTAAAAAAAAAAAAAAAGAAAATAAATAGAAAAAAGGTCATTAGAATTCCTTGCACTAAACTTGCTTTCAGAACTTGCAAACATATTGCAGTTCATGCTGTTACAATGTTTAGAGGTTTTTCTGTAAAACTCAGTAGCACCTGCTCTGTATTTGTAAGGATTTTCAAATCTGTGCTCAGACATATAAATGAAATATCATCAGTTTACTTTAACAACAACTTTTTCAAATGGGGTCTATATATAATTCATGTATACATACAGTTTTACATACACATAGAACATAAGTTGCGCAAAATAGTAGTAGGTGATATTTACATGAGAAATTTGTCACGGTATTATCTAAGGGTCTGCGTCCGTGACAAGGGGGACAGGCCCGAAAGAAAAAAAAACGAGAAAAGAGGAAGGAAAAAAAATTGCCGGCGAGTAGGCCCCCCCCCGAGGGGTCCGGCGGCTAAAGCGGCAGAGAAGCCGCGGAGCCGCAACCTGGGAAAACAAAGGGAAGAGGGGAAAGCAGGGGACTCGTAGGCGGATCCAACACAAAAACAGCGGCACCGATCTGAGGAGGAACAACAAATTTTACTAAATATATCAAAATGAGGCTAGTAGAATTATAATAGAGGGTTTACAGGCTGAAAATCTTACACAGTAAACTGCAGGAGGACCACGTGCTTTCTCCACCGAGCAGGAAGGAACAGACCCCGTGTCTTCCACGTGGCTTCACCCCCTCCCCTCCAACACAAAGACCCCTGGGGAGTGCACCTCCTCCCCTCCCCCTCAGAGGGCCACACCAAAAAAGGTAGATTGCAGTAACCAGGGAATTAACTCTTTAACTGCCCGTATTTTACATCATTATATGATGTAATGATGTGGAATACCGACAGCAAAAATCACAAAACCATAACAAAATTTTAGAAAAGTCCACAATATCAGTTACAAAAGTAATTACAAAGCAATGCTCTGTTTATTCCACCTCATGGATAATAAAATTTGTGACAAGCTATGTCTGACAAAGTCGTGACTATTTTTGTGCCATTTCTATGTAAGTAATAAAATTGCTACTACAATTTATAATAGCACCATATCTAGACTTCTCTTGGACAATTTCAATCTTAATTTACTTAAAATCTGGCAAGCTACACAATTAGCAGGCAAAATAATGACCTTTCACTGCTGTAACAGCTAGCTTCAGTACTTTGTTTCTTTGTTGTTTATTAATATTACACTGATTGAAGCCAGGAGTATATCACACTGCTCTTGCCACGTGCACACAAATGAGAAGAGACGTTTCAGCTAACTTCCTGATAAAAAAGGGAGGGGCGATTTCTGTGATGACTTCAAGATTTCTACAACTATTGCCCTACTTGGTTAATCATATACAGAGCTGATGAGATTTCAAAATTGCTGCAAAGAAAACAGAGAAGCATGAGGGTATGACACCTATTTTATTGAGTACACTTATTTTGATGCTGCTGATATCACACAATTATCTCTATTATTGAATTAATAATTATTGAAAAGGCTACTATTTGACACCAAGAAAAGACAGACCCGAAATTCTAAGTCTTTTACAGAAATGACAAGAGCTTCTAAAAGAAGTCTTGAAACAGTTACTATTGTCTTTTAAGGTAGGTAGAATATATCTCACATGAATTGTTAAACAAAAATACTAAACAATAATACAACTACTCAGCTCCCTGAGATTCCATTTGAAAACAGAAAATTCAGCATGCTCAGTTTGAAGTGCTGCAAAATAGAAATAAAGAAATCTGCTATTAAGTTCATAAAGGGAGTCAGTGAAAAGACTCACAAGTCTAGTAGCTAAATACATGCTAAGGATTGACATTTGCTTGATCTGGTTGGATTTATGACAACTTATATCAGTTATTCTCAGTGTATTGTACTTTGTTTAGAATGAGAAAGGATTTTTTTTTTCAATACAGAAGAATGATAAATTAAGGACAAATAATACACACCTACTGTTGTTGCTTAGTTTAATACAGCTCTTCCATCATCATTTTAGATGGATTCATATTTGATGAATACACTTCTTTCACATACAGGCAAATAGTGGAACAGACAGGTGGATGGATATAATGCTTCTGTATGCATGGATGTGTGTGTTTTCATAAACAAAAGTCTCAGACAGGTATTGCTTATGTAAATATATTCGTTACACATGAAAATAGAGACTAAGAATGATATTCAAGTCATTAATGGGAATCTGACTCGAATTGCAAGTCATTTTAAAATATACCATTAGTACTGTGGCATTTTTAGTGCTGTTTTTAGCTTTTGAAATTTTATCATTATATGCGAAAATTTAATTACTGCTGAGATTTTAACTAGCATGTAGGATTTGTATTTATTTTCTATACACTTCAGGAAATAAGTCTAATCAATTTTATGAAAAAAAAAAAAAACAATAAGTAATAATGGATACATCTTTATTCCAAACTAACAGGACTTCTTTATTCAGGAAGAATGCCAGTATTTTGTTTTTTTATAAATTCTTTTTAATAAATATTTTCCTTCTTTACTAACTCTTATCAGAATTCAAAAAATACTTAGGTCTGAAGAAGCTACTGTGCATTAGCCTTACCTTTCCCCTTTTTGTGTATTAGGGATATATAAAATCCAACATATAGCTGATGGAATTTCTTTTTAAGTCAAGTATATCATTGAAACTGTCAGACTGTTCAGGAATGTGTATTAGTTTATTTTGACTTCAGATTCTAGTAGAAGCAGACATCGGGCAACTTATAGTTGGAATAATTTTTATGCTTCTCTTAGGCCTTCCTGTTTAACATTTCAATCTACAACTGCTCGTGTTTTAAGATGTTGTAAAGGAAAGAAAATACACTTATGAAGGATCAGGGACTGCTATATATACCATTATGTTGTGGGTTTTTGTTGTTGTTTTTTTGAAACCTAAAACATAAGTTTCAGCAGAAACATTAGGACTCAAGTGTTCTCCCCTCCATAACTGTATTGCTCAATTGGTAAAAATTTTCTGCATAACCATTAGTCTACCATGTCTTAAAGATTTATTAACTCTCCATATGTTTGTTGTCCTCCAAACTCCTATAAACTATGAAATTACAGATGGATAAAATTATTTCAGACACCCTCAGGGATTATCGTTCAAACACAAATCTCAAAACTGACTCTGAGCTTAAAGATATAATGTTGACATGACTTATTTTTCAGTATTACTCAGTATTTCTGAATGTGCATGTTCATAGTGTGCATTGTTTCTTTGCACTTCGTAACAATATTATTATAAACTACTTATAGAAAGAAGATATTCTTTCTCCTGATGACAGGGTGTTTGATCACCATTTATACAAATTGCAAGAGCCCCAGTCACATTTTGTTCTCTCTAAAATACCTTTTTCTCAGAGATACTATGCAAATATCAGATAAGTGATTTTGTTCAGGGTAAAATTAAGTATTTTTTTCCTCCTAAACATACAGTGTTTTATACTGTGCAAGTTACACATATGTTCCAGGTAAAAAGATAATGTAACTCTAGCCTAAAGTATTTTCTATCACTCTATTACAACTGCAGTAATAAACTGGATAATTTTTTATAGGTCCCAATATGAGACATGCTCCTTTTTGCCTATAACATAGTTTTTAAGTGAAACATCCACATTTTACTAACTGAAATTTAGACACATTGTCCATGCTAGTCACACTCTCATGTCTAGACTCTGAGGAAACAGAGTTACCGACAGGGAGCAATTATGACCGTCTGAATTACACATCTTAACCAACCTCTATGAATTATCTTCTGGAGTTGCAGATTTCTCTCTACTAGGTACCAGGTGTACTGAATAAAGGAAGAGGATATATCTACCACTAACAAGTTTTCAGATTGCCCAAGAAATGTATTGGTCATAAAGAAGGAATATCTTACTCCTTTCTGAGGATAAGGGCTCAATGGAAAACTCCCAAAGGAGGCAGTCTCCAAGAAGACGTTTCACCTTTGGCTGCCAGCCATTAAATGAGGTTAGGGAGGGATGGACCCTTGCTTCTCCCCTTCCGGTCACACAGATGAATTGCTTCCGCCTGTGCTCCCAGAGCTGGCCATGCCCCTTTACCACGTACTCAATCACTGGTTCAGGATGCGACCTGAGAGTTGCCAAACACCAGGAAACTTTGGTTATTCTTTTAGAATATATATCTAGTTTTAACATCTTAACAGGAATTCCATCTACAAAGTAAGCATTTTTCACTAAAAAGCTTTCTGTGCTACTCTTGGTATCATTTGAGATTGTTACTATTCAGTCAGTGAGCTCATAATGGCACATGGTGATATCATTCCTGCTTAGATTTTTTAGAAAATTCATAGGTTAAGATGTCTTTAAAGCAAATAGAAGATAGAGTTATCACATGAAGAAAAGTCTATTATTTTCTCTTTACAAGAAGTGCATTGACTCTTATCAGTAAGTTCTCATTACACGCATACATGATTCTTACCTTTGCACAGCAAAGATATTCTATGGTTTTCTTTCAACTAATTACTGCTTAAAGAAGCTTCATTTAATAAATCTAAATCTTCACGTGAGAAAAAGTATTAGGTAAAATAGATAATTAGTCCAAAGATGCTCTTATGTCAGTGGCTTGGGTGGGTATGAGAACACATTTTTCTAAAATCACTAGTAAGATATAAAAAAAATGATTTATCTTTCTTCCTGAGAGAAAAAAGAAAATATCATTGTCCCATTGTCAAAACAGACCAACACATTTCCTCATTTGAAGTCTTTTGAGCACTCCTGAAGCTCCGCTCTCACTAGAGTAGAGAGAATTATAATGACAAGGGAGAAGATAAGTGCACTACCTACGAGTAAACGAAGAAAACTGTGTGAATCAGCAGAGCATAGGAGATTTTGTTTGTTTATTTTTTAACACGTTAGATGGTATTGGTTTCAAATTGAGTAAATCCTTTTTTGTTCATGGATCATTGACTGGGTAGATTGTAACAGCTCCTTTGGAGCCATTATAGTATGTCATTTCAAACCAGCCATTGAAAGTGAGCATTCAGCTTCTCTGTTCAAACTCAACACAAAATGTCCTTGAAACCTTTGTTCTATGTGTTCAGCATATTGTTTTCTAACCTTTACCTAAAAGATATTATTTTCATTATCAAAATCAGTTAAGTAATATTGCAAATAAGCTGTTAAAAATGTATGTTTTGAAAGCAAAATTAACGGTACAAGTGCAAAAAAAAATCTTTCTAAAAGTTAAAAAAGCTCATGTAGAAGCTTTTTAAAATTATTATTTGAATTAAGAATTTTAAAAAGATAAATAGTTGAACTACAAAAATAAAAATATCTTAGACTAAAGTACTTTGTCAGGTTGTATAGATATGGATCTGTCTGTCACCAGGATGCTGAGCATGCTGTAGCTCTGACTTGTTTTCTAAACCTGAAAATGAAGTCAAGATCAGATTCAACAGAGAAATCTTAAACTACGTGAGAGTGGCCTCAGAGTTGATGAGCATTTGGGAAATCTTAAAAAAGGAACTGAACCATGCAAAGCAATTACATCTTTGCCTTTTAGGTGTAGTAGATGCATCATCAGTCGTTAAGGTGAACAACACTGGACAAAAGTAGTCATTAACGCTGAAACCAGATACTTTTTTGTTGTCAAGCAGATCATTGGAGCTATACATTTTTACACTCCGGAAACTTTTAGTTTCCTGTTTCATCTAAAGGAACTCTTGAATAATGTTAAATATATTTATCTATCTATTCTTCTATGCTATATAAAAGCAGTATATAACATTAAATAGGATAAGATGACAATGAAGTCTATTAAAGGAAATAAAATTAGTTACCTTTTCAAATAATAAAAAGTGCTGCACAGGTTAGCAGCTGACATGAAATACACATCTGCAATGCAGAAAACTTCCAAAGAAACTTTTAAATTCTTCTTCTGGTGGAAATATGACAGATGACACCAACTTGGGAGGAAGCATTGGTATGTCTGAGGGTAGGAAGGCCCTTCAGAGGGATCTGGACAGGCTGGATAGCTGGGCTAAGGCCAATGGGATGAAGTTCAACAAGACCAAGTGCCCGGTCCTGCACTTTGGCCACAACCGCAGGCAATACTACAGGCTTGGGGCAGAGTGACTGGAAGACCATGTGGAAGAAATGGATCTGGGCATGTTGGTCAAAGCTCCACTAAACATCTGCCAGTACTGTGCCCAGGTAGCCAAGAAGGCCAATAGCATCCTGGCTTGTGTAGGAATTAGTGCAGCCAGCAGGAGCAAGGAGGTGATCCTCCCCCTGTATTCAGCACTGGTGAGGCCACACCTTGAGTACTGTGTTTTGTTTTGGGCCCCTCGCTACAAGAAAGACATCAAGGCCCAGGAGCGTGTTCAGAGAACAGCAGCAAAGCTGGTGAGGGATCTGGAGCACAAGTCATACTAGGACCAGCTGAGGGAACTGGGATTATTTAGTCTGGAGAAGAGGAGGTTCAGGGGTGACTTTATTGCTTTCCACAATTCCTGAAAGGAGGCTGTGGCAAGATGGGGGTTGGTCTCTTCTCCCAGGCAAATAGTGACAGGACTAGAGGTAATGGTCTCAAGTTGCATCAGGGGAGGCTCAGGTTGGCTATTAGGAAACATTTCTTCTTGGAAAGAGTTGACAGGCACTGGAATGGGCTGCCCAGGGAGGTGGTAGAATCAACATCCCTGGAGGTGTCTAAGAAACATTTAGACATTGTACTAAGGGAACTGGATTAGTGGGGTTATATTGGTGATAGGTGGATGGTTCGACTAGATGATCTAGGAGGTCTTTTCCAACCTTAGTGATTCTATGATTCTATGAAATTATACCCCACTAGTAATCAATAAGAACTGCCTGTCATCCAGAGAATATAACTCAGTCAGAACTAGGGAAACATTACATGTAAAATATATTGCATGTAATGATCATTTTCAGATTCAAATTTATCTTCTAAAACACCAATCTTGAGGAACATTTCTGTGCTTCAAGCCAGATTTTTTCAGCAGCAGGTGGAATTTGGTTTCTAAATAATAAATTATCCAGTACCAAAGAACACTGTAAATGATGTTTTCTAATGTGAAAGAATGTTTTGACAAAAATCTGAAAGAAAATGACAGAAAGTGACATTGTCTATGAGGAAAAAATGAAGATTTAGGTGAAAAAATAGATTTCAGATTTTACGGCTTTTGAGAAACAAAGCACTTGAATCAAAACACAATCCAAATACAACTATGAAACAGTTCACATCCTGCCTTTTATTTGCCTACTGTTCTAATTACCAGTGAGAATTTCCCTTGTGGTGTGGTTCTAAACTGTTGCATTTACAAACGTATCATATTTTATTGACACAGAAAATCCTGCTAATAGAATACAAGTTGAGGCATGAAAAGTCAACTAGAATATGTGGTATATAATCTGCCTGATTTCTGTCTTCCTCCTGAACTCCTACCCCCTGCAGCCTAAACAAAGACAAACATATAAGATTCATATTCAAGAGGGTTAAAAGCATACAAAATGCTTTGCCCCAAGGAAAAAAAAAAAAAAAAAGTGGGCTTTTATTTGTGTAGAATTTAGAACAATATTATAGATGTTGCCGTTTTTCTGAAACTGTTAAACATAAAACTTCCAATATTCCTTTGAGACTACTGCATTATTTCTTCTAGATCTTACAGCAGAAGCTCAGAGTCATTCATCATCTCTCAGTATGACATCTCTATGACCAGCAAGTCACTTAGCAAATTCTCCCAGCTGGCTGCAAGCATCATAAGCAAAGAGAGTAGAAAATCTCAGGGGGAAAGCAGATCCTTTCCTCCCTTTTCTCTTGTCTAAGGAGCATAGATTGCCTGGAAAACAGTTTTTAGGCATCTGAAACTGAATGTGAGATGAACTTCCACAAGCTTTATTGAGGAGTAATGTTACTGTCCAGGCAGAAGGAGTTAGTGAGCTGCTTTATGTCCCAAATTATTTCTTTAATATTAACGAAGGTTTCCAAGTATTCCCAGCCAACAACACTGTAGCAGGGAAGAAAGATGCAAATAACTCTCAGCCTCCCAACTAATTGCCAAAACGTGCAGAAATAATAAATGTATGGAAGTGATGTTTGTCAGGTAAGGGAAAGAGGGCTTTCCCACAGGGAGAAGAGCCTTTCTTACTATAGTTACATACAAAATCCTTCCGAATGTCATTTCAATATTAAAAGTATAGAGTTTTTTTTCTGTTTTTTTTTGTTGTTGTTGTTTTTGGTTGTTTTTTTTTTGCCTGTGGAGCTTTAAAGAGGATAAATGATTCCAAATAGCAAAAAGGCATTGATGTAACAAATTTTGCATTAGAGAGTATAAACATTAAGAAAATCCTTTGTCATGCCTTCTGAAGTACTTTGTTCAATGATAAATCAGTATAAATTAATTTCAAAAGTAAATTTGAATTTAAATAGAGGTATATGTAAAGAAGACAGGAAGTCTCATGAAAATCATTTTAAAGGACAGGGAAGTGAGCTCTCAAGGGGAATGGGAGACTGCAATGAGTGAAGTAGTTGTGGAATTTGTTCAACATGGGGCTTGAAGACATCCTTCAGCTTGTGAGTGCATGAATATGCACTGATTCATGCCATCCCTTGAACAATAACCTCTGAGAAAAATGAAGTAAATCTGGAGAAAGTCAGTTTATAATGAGAACAATTTTATAATTTTAAAATTCTGTCTTTCCATTGTCATCTTACCTCAACTTAGCAGGTGAATGCTTTTAGGTAAAAGTAAGATCTCAAATCCCTTTTTCATGAAAACACTCAGTACTTAACCATTTTGAATCAATAATTTGTAATTATTGGTTACTAAACTAAATCCATAATGAAAAGACTCAGTATGACAACTGAAGAACAGCTACTGTCAGAAATCAAAAGTTTTGCATTTTTCCTGCAGCCATGTGGTTCCTTAATTTACACCAAAGTTTGTCAGTACTTTATAGTAACTGGTCACAAACTATTCTGCACCCCCGCCCACATTTCCCATCTACAGGCAAAATAAAATCGATTTTGGGAAGAAAGTGAAAGGGGAAGGATCTCTCATAAAAATTCCTCAGAAGGAATTATCAGATGTGCTGGTTATATATGTATTTTACTATAGTATCAAAGTATAAAACTAAAAGCCATTTGTCTAGAACAGGAGGCTGCGTCTCATCCAGAGACTGCTGCGTGTCTCCCAGTGCTATGATTGTCTCCTACTGTTATGACTGTGGCATTTTCCCTTTTATTCTCTCTTCCCTTCTCCCTTCTGAATACATTTTCACTGCCTTTTCTTTGTCACGCCCTACCCCTATATTCATCTTTGCATCTCCCAGTTGCTTTCCCCAAGCTTTCTGGCACTTCCCCATCCTTGCTTAATTAATTTCTTGTCTTCTCCAGTCTTGAGAGTTGAAGGGTATGTTTAAAAACCTCTGTCTCAGCAGATATGTACCAAAAAAAAATCTATTTGTTAAAACACACAGAAATACATACTAGAAAGGATAAATATATGTGTAATAAAGAACAAAATGCATAACTCAAAACTATATATAATTGACTTGGTAACTGCAATGCCTGACCTCTAGGATCTTTTCTCTATATCTGAATCATCAGCTTTCAGTCAGGTGTGGATGCACAAAGCATAGAAAGCATCCAAAAGAAAATACTGAGCTAGAAGCCAACATAAAGGAAAAGGGAAAATCCTATTTGTGTCATAGAGGCAGCATTTTCTCCTACTCCTCACAGTGGTACCTTCTTCCTCCTTTTTCCTAGCAGAGAACCAAATGCATTGCCAGGGCAATACTTTCAAAGGATCTGGGGAGGAGACTGGGGACCAAGGTCACTAGCTCTCCTCTCCACGTAAAGCTCTGAGCAAGCTCACTGTGATAAAACTTGTCCATGCTGTACTCTCTTGCTGCATTATTTTATGCAAGGTGAACCATCTTTGACTGGAAGGCCTGAAAATGTTCCCATTGGCCGTGCAGTCTGTAATGTAGTAGTTGGACTACTATCCAGATGGCTAACATCAAAAATTATCTTGCTCAATGTTGTCTACGACAACATAATAAGGCTAAGGCTTCCCTTCCATCCGCACCTCCGCGTGCGGGGCATACGGGACGCACACACAGTGTGTAACACCGAAATGCCAATTTAATGCTGCGCAACAAAGCTATTTATACCCGTACACGTGACCGCCCCGGATACTCGTGACCCTAGACCCCTCCCCGGGTGCACGCAGGCACTGCCTATTTCATCCCACAGCTCAATAAGGCTTATCTTTTTTTTCAACCCTTTCATTCAGATTTTGGCGTATTTTCTTCTTTATGATTTAACCTAGCATAATTTCACTGCTTTGTACCGCAAACCCATCATTCCATTCTAAACCTAAGATGAAACTTTCTCTCCCAACACCCTTAACTAACAGATTTTAATGTATTTTTTATTATTAAAACATGTAATTGCATTATTTATAGGTTTTTTTGTAAAGTATCTTGGGATGCATTTGGATGAAATGCTACCCAGAATAAAACTGTATTGCACTAAAGAGCTGTTCTTATTTATTTTTTAATAATTGTTTGATCTTGCCTTGATTTACTGAGTCACTAAGGTATCTCATTCCTGCTGATTTAGGGGATGCTGAGAAGTTAACTCATATAAAGTCAGACTGTCAGGTAATGTAAAGTTCCAGTGCAATCAGTGGAGAGCTACCAATTCATACTAGCACTGTTCTGTAACAGTTTTTAAAATCACTCTTCATCTATGCTTAAAATGACATTTTTTATGTGAAACATATTATTTTAATCTGCATTGCTTCTCACAAAATACACTGTTTATTTTTTCCATTTCATCTTACTTCGGTAAATCAGACTAGTTTATTTCTAAAAGCCTTCCAGTTCTGCCTCTGATTTAATAAAAAATTTTGAAATGTTTTCAATGCTAACTCCACAGGGAAATATAATAAAATTGAGGCTATATGTTTTGTAAATTTTATGGAAAAATTGTTGTCATAGAGAACTTGCTTATTAACATAACATTATAGTGCTCATTCTCAAACACTATAAGAAGAATATCAAAGCATATATACCTATAACAACCTAAATTTTTGAGTTTTATGTGCCTCCAGACAGGCAGCTTGAGAAATCATAGGGAGTCCTGATTCAGCAAGGTTCGGGAAAGTAACATAAATTGTGCACGCAAATGCAGATGCACACAAAAACACTATTGACAATGTAAGAAAACATTTCCATTTGTTATGGTCAATTTTTCTTTATATTCAATCTTAAAACACACAGCTTAGAAAACTGAAGTGAATTTTTTTTCTGAGACTACAGGCCCTTTTATCTCTACATCTGAGAACAATACAATGAAAAAAACCTGTGTATGAAAAACAATGTAGGTACCATTTAGCATTTTTCCACCTAAAGTTTTTGTACAATTTTTTTTAAATATTGACTCTATTTTTTTAACACTAGAAATGGAATATCAGAAATCCTAAATTTGAAAACTTATGCAATCATGTTAAGTATCATTTCAAATCTTGCTCGGTTACATAACTAATTCAGCTGAGATGTACATGTCTATAATTCACTTCAGCATTAATTCCATATCTTTTTTTACAGTTTCTTATGTTAAAAGGAAGAATTTGAATAGTTAACAAAATTAAAAGATGTTTTATACTCAGTAGCTCCCACTGGTCTCTCAAATTCTGTGGCAAGAAAGAAAATGTTTTAACTTTTCAGATTCTTTCCAGGACATCAGTGCACTTTAGAATGTTATTGAATTTAAGATTGTGAGCAATCCTAATGATAAAGATATGGTGAAATGCTAATTTTGTAAATCTCAGAAACTAGTAGATAGATATTAGTGATTGACCTAGTCAACCCAGGGTCTCTTTATAGTGAAAGGAGAGAAATAGGTACTGTTGGCATGTAGTTCATCTAATCAAAATCAGAACTTTAAAATGGATCTAAAATTTCCATTCACTGTGAAAGACACTGGAATGATTAGTTCAGAAGTTAACATCTAAGAGTAAATATCTAGGGCAGGATTCAGCTCAAGGTTAAAACATTTTATGTTTAGTTGTCTACATTAAATGATCTACAGACACAAAAGGTATCAAGGCTTACATTTTAGATAAAGAAGAGCTAGTAAATGCAGCTGATGAAACCAAGAGAGCAAACTAAGCAGCAATCTGGTGTCTGCTTTAGCTCACACTTCCAGAGGGAGCCAAACTGCTCTCCAGGCTACCCTGGTTAATCCCCTGTTGTCTGATATGGGAGCTGAGTAAACTTATGTGACTACCTACTACCACAGAGATACTTATATATGCATTTCTTTGTCTCAAACAGAATGCATATTAGGGTGTTTTATCCTATTGTATACCATAGCATACTTTTTCCATATTTGAAGTAGGCCTGTATCTCATCAAACAAGTCAAATATATTTTAGCTCTTCTGCCCCTAGAGAGGCAGAATGAAATGAAAAGTTAAGAAAGGCTTGAACTTGTTTCAGAATGTCATATATAAAATTCATACTAAACTAGCACAAAGTTATTGCACTACAGATACACAACATCCATTTGAACTCTGTACAACATGGGAAATTTTCACACTAGACTCTAGGGTTTTGGATTTTCCTTAAGTGCTGAACAAGTATTAATAGATTTACAAGGATCCTAAACATTCTTGAAATGCTAGCTTAACTTCTAAAGTCATCTTGTAATAAGTATACATAAATGTGTATCTTACAAATAGGCAAGGTTACTTAGAAACTGATTTAGTAGTTAGCATCTTAAGGACTCACTATGATCTAAAACTGCGATCCACAAATTTAGTGTTGGTTTAGTTTACTGAATATACAATCCTTAATCTCTAGAAAACATGGATGAGAAAGAGTATTTCTTCCACAGTTTTGCCTCCACTTGTTCTGATTGACATGAAACAATTTATCCTGTTTCAGTGTTCTCTACAAATAAAGGTGTAGGACACAGACCTTGCAGACACACTTCAGCTAACCTAAAATCAATCAATCCAGGTAACAATTTGTATCAAGATAGCATAGTAAATCCCACCTTTTTGGGTTTCCAGTTAGGTAAATGTGTCATGATGAGTTTTTTTTTCTATTAGAGTAAGACTATATTTGGTACCTGAACAAATAAAAAGCTAACTCAGGATACATTTACACAAGATTCGGTCACCCATTTAACTACATCATCAATATACTTTTAATCATGATCACTGAATGTACTCCACTTTGCATGAAGTAATTAAATAATCTTTCAGTCACATAAGGGAAGCAAGTTAATAATTGCTGGCAGAGAGAGGCATGGATCCCAGCCCATGTCTCAGAGACACAGTAGGAAATAGGAATTCTACTTTGTGAACAAGATAAACAACTCAGTGCTCAAAATTTAGCATTTTGCTGTTCAGTTTGGTTTATGCTTAGGAACATATAGTTAAGTGCCACAAATCTCCCCAACTCTCCCTTACGAGGAAACGAGAATAGTATATAAACTGTCTACACCTAAGTCTAGACAGCAGTGATGATTTTAAAGCTCTAAATTTTGGGCTTAGAAACCAGGTTTGTACCACATAGGTACCTCTAGTTCTCTTCCGGCTTTCATTATCTGTCTGTCTAAACTAATTAAAATGGAAAATCTCTTGTTTATACAAGCTTCATCATAATAATAGATATTACCATAATAGTTAATGAGTTCGATTTATGTCTGGTAGAGCTCTATGAGAAAAGCCATAAATATGGACCAAAGAGACCCAAAGTTGACCACAGTTTTAAATCTCAAAATGACGTTATACAAAAAATTGGTCTATTAAGTCCCAGTTAATCTTTGGTTAAAGCAGAACAACTAAAGAGGCACGTATGAGAGAAGCATTAATACAGAATTAGTTCAGTTGGTTCGGTTATTTTGCAATGCATATGAAATGAATTCAGTATGTCAAGGCATTTAAATAATTACCAAAATACTTCTGAGCCTGGCTAAATATCACTTTAAGGAAAAATCAGAAACATAAAGAGCAAAGGACCATGGTCTACCTTCAGAGATTTCAGCATAAGTCTGCAGCAGTTATAGCAACTTTGTGTGGGCAATAACTGTATTACACTAATGACTGCATTCCATTTTCTTATCCAATCAATTCAAGCAACATTTTAATGTATACTAGTCATAGCACTGAAGAAACTGGCACTTCCTCACAGGATTCTTACAGACTGGACAACTGGCCTACTTCTAGACACTTTAGTCTGCCAATTCAGAGATGGCATGATCTGTACAAATTCCATTGCACCATATAACATTAGCTCCAATTCTCACAAATGGAATCCATTTCAAAAAATATCATGGTGCAGACAAGAGGCATAACATTAAATTACATCTCCCATTACTTTAGGCAGAACCTGATGTTTTCAGAGAAAAAAGTCTCAAGCTTCACTTTCCAAGATATTTGTACATTAAGCAACTGAGTGATTAAAGTTTTGTTTGTTTACTTAAGGGGAAAATTGTTTATAATTCAAAAGAAATCTTGTTCAGAAATTACTCAGTGTTCACTGTAGAGTTATAATCCTCTGATAACAAGGAATAACAAAGATTACTTTGACAAAAATTCAATTATAACAGCACTATGAAAAAAAAACCCACATACCTGACTAATTATTGTAATTGAAACTGTACTTAATTTGCTGTTACTGTTTTTGTGCTTTCAAATCCCAAGGAGCCACAGTCATCTGGTTTGTGAAGATGTGGTTTAATACCAAAACAATAAATTTGGCTTTAGATGGATAGGGTATGCTCAAAGAGCTTTGTAGCCTAGCTACTACAAGTAAAAATCAACATGCACTAAAAGAAGCGTAGTTTTCTCACTGAGTGTTTGTATTACAAGCAACTTTATCAGCTGCTTAATTTAAAGGCATTTTTGTAAAGGTGCCTCAGTATGATAGCAGAGTGTATCCTTTGTGATTTTATCATACAGTTGTATGCTAGCAATTCTTTTCATGCACTTTTGTGCTCAGAAGCCAACACCACCATCATACTTAAGACATATGTAGGTAAACAGTGCCAGCTGCCAAAGTGAATTTGGCGTTTTCTATTCAAGATATTTATAAAATATATATGTAGAGAACATGCATGAGTAAAAAAACTCATGTTCCATTTGCATTGATAAGGTGGCACATAACAACACGCAAGTACCAAAATTCAAAATCCTGTGGGATTTGGGCTCCCTAATCTATTCCATTTGTTTTGGGATCTAATTGCTGTTTCAAATTTTAATTAATCCAACAAGATTGGATGGAAAAAGCTTTAAATCCAAGGGTTTTTGTGCTACTAAGAACCAAGTTATATCATAAAGGCTGGCTTTTAAAAAATGAAGCAGCTAATTACAAAATGGTAATTCTAAAACACTGGTGGCAACAGCTCTAAATAGAAAGATGGCTTATAAGACTCAAATCACAGTTACCACAGGACTGCAGACCTAGTCCTGCTCTCATCTGAAATAAGTATTAAAATTCTACTGACAAGTAATAAGAATCTAATCAGGTCCTAAATCTGCTGCTTAGAATATTAGCTGAGTTCAAGCAGTCTTTTCATGAAAGAAATAACAAAGCAAAGTGAATTTCAGACACTTCAAGGAGTTAAATTCTAAATCTCGTAGAAAATGTTGCCTTTGGGCATGGCACATTTTTACTAGTTTGTTAAGGGAATCAAACCTCTGGTAAATAAAATGGATATTTCTGAAAAGAAAATGATTGACAAATTTATGTATTGAAGAAACTTAAAAGTCAGGGGAATTAGAGTTCTTCATTCAGTAGCTTAGAGAGATACTGCCTCCCATATAGTTCTTGTCAAATTCTTTATTTTTCTCTTTGCTTCTTTTCCTCTTTTTTTTTTTGCTTTAGTTCCTCTTTGAGACAAAAATTTCAACAAAAATCCTTCTGTTTCAATTTTCTAGATAGTAATTTGCTTCTCTGAACTTTTCCTTTTATTATTTTAAACAAAAAGAAAAAAATGTATTACAAGCATTCTGGCTTTTGAAGTAGCCAAAATACCACAGAATATGTTATATAGCGCATCTAACTCAGTATTTCCTAAAATAAGGTGAAGATCTTTGCTTTCTTCTCTGTAGAAAAGTTTTCAAACGTTCAGTGTTTTCAGATTTTTTGATGCAAAGAAATTCATGCTTTTTAACATATTATTCTTACAGAAGAGGTTTGATCTTAACACTTGTACAAAACTTCCAAAAAAAAAAAAAGGAAGTCAAAATGAAAAGAAGTAGCAGGAATACCTTGTAGTTGAAAAGTTTGTTTTTCCTTATGACAAATTAAAGAAGAGGGTAATATAAACATTTCATGATTGCTGATATTCCACTATAATAAGGAAAGTATCCTATAAATATGTTTTAATTCTTGTAATTTATTAATTTGCAACACCTTAAATCTCTTGCAATTAACGATTAAGAAATGTTACGCAGACTGGATTTTTACAGCAAAGAATTGCATGTCATGTTTCGCATTCAGCTACAATTGTTAGATATTATTTGCCAACAAATAAATACTTTCTGACATACTGTTTTCATTGCTTACCCTCTGTGTCTGTTCTTTTACACAGATACATGCATATATGCTCTCATAAAGTTTGTTCATCAGCGCACAAACTCTAGCTTTCCTTGATAGGAAACAGGAGTTAGAGGCACTGTACTTAAAGTGCAACAGTTTTGTGTTGAGACATGACGAAAATTACAGAAATTAAGATGTAAAAAAGGTATCTATTTTATAAATTCTATATTATCACTGAAAATGGCCTTCACTTACTAACTTTAGTCTCTTTAAGTGGAAATACTTACATCCAATTTCATCAAAAGTTAACTGAAAAAGTTCTGCATGAGTTATATCACTAATGTCACTTGCCTTTAATAACCTTTGTTTACATTCATATTTAATCATAGAATCATAGAATCATAGAATTAGCTAGGTTGGAAAAGACCTACAAGATCACCTAGTCCAACAATCCACCTGTCACCAATTGTTCTCACTAAACCATGTCTCTCAACACAACATCTAAACGTTTCTTGAACACCTCCAGGGACGGTGACACCACCACCTCCCTGGGCAGCCCATTCCAGTGCCTGACCACTCTTTCAGAAAAGTAGTATTTCCTAATGTCCAGCCTGAATCTCCCCTGGTGTAACTTGAGGCCATTCCCCCTCGTCCTGTCACTAGTTATAAGAGAGAAGAGGCCGACCCCCAGCTCACTACAACCTCCCTGCAAGCAGTTATTATATTATATATAATCATTCCTTCTACAGCATGACACCCCTTTCTTCTGTTCACTAGGATGTTATTCACTGTGGTTTGTTCTTATACCAGTTCATATATTTGTTTTCTGCTACTAGTACCAAGTGTGGTTTTTTTCTTTCTTTCCTTCTTTCTTTCTTTCTTTTTCTTTCTTTCTTT
>NC_034411.1:84029607-84061570 GCF_002078875.1 Numida meleagris | reverse complement strand
TCTTTCTTTCTGTCTGTCTTTCTCTCTTTCTTTCTTTCTTTCTTTTCTTTTCTTTCTTTTCTTTCTTTCTTTCCTTCTTTCCTCGTCATGCTTATCAGGGCCCAGACTAGCAGATGCAATAGTAAGTAGCAAGCAATACTGCATTATGGTTTTCGTCATAAATATTTAAAATATATGTATATGTACTGAGACTCAGGTTCTGGCTCTTCAAGTTAAGGTCAGCTTAAAGCAAAATCAAGCTTTATTACATTAATTTATTATTATGTTTCCTTTGTTAATCACAGCAATGTTCCTGCTTCTCATGAAATTAGTATTTTATTAAAACAAAAATACTGAGATTCTCTCCAGGGACATTTTACAGTAAAGATCTCCTGTCTAACTACAAGTAGTAAAATATTGATCAATCCCTTAAACATAGTAACATTTGTGGATTTAATCTATTTCTAAATATATTAACTTTTGGAGATGCTCATCTGTTAATTACTCTCAGAGCTGAAACTTCACAAAGCCTCTCAAGGAAAGACACTTGATCAACTGATTTTAAACTTTTCATCAGTGCGGCAGAATTTGCATAGATTTGATTTCTTACCCTCAATGACAGCTAAATATGTCCTGAATATTGAACAATACAAATTTTAGATGAAAGAATTTTTAACTCCTAATGAATTTGCCATTAAATTACATAAATCTGAAATTGAATGGAGGATGAGTTATTTATCAAAGCAATGGGAAAGAGGCCCAGAAAACAAGGAAAGAATATATAAAGATGACAGACTGACACTTTTTATAAAGTGAGTGACTAATTTTGAATTTATACATCTTGTAACATCTCCTGGTAGTAACAGAAAATAATGAAACAGGAAGTACAGATATGTTACAAATCAGTGCAAATTTTGTGATTGTGTTCCACTTCATATACTTCAGGAGCTGCTAGTGAAATGGATGTAACTATTTGTTTAATCATACTTCATAATACACAAATTTTCAGCTATGTAGGCTCTCCAGCACCTTCAAAAAGAGAAAAATAAATGCTGAGGAAACAGAAAGAAAAAATGGAACTTGTTAATATATTCTACATATCAAATACACTTACACTATTATCCAAGAAACCATCAGCAGCTGAAATGCATAACGAAGTACTTTGTAAAAGTTGTCCCTCTACAAAAAAAAAAAAAAAGTTCTAGGGTGTATAAAAAATACTAAATATTATTTCAGAGACATTAATTTAATTCACTTTCTCCTGGCCTTAGGAGAGCTTTTCTGAGTCTTGTCTAATAAGGCCATAATTCTGCATCCTTGTGCAACATTAGAAAATAAGATTATAAATGTAGAATTGCATTATAAAAAAGGAGGCAATAACAAATGTCAGAAAGTTCTGTTTTTTAGTTAAAAAAAAAAAATTTCCATTTTCATTCTGACATGCAACAGATAACTGACTATTCACCTTCTGTTACCACAAGCGAAGAATATCAGACTACAATAGGAATACCAATAGCTGTGTTTTAACCTCTTAACTCATCTTTCAAAATCATTTTCAGAGTTGAAGATGGATAGCCATATAGACACAATGTAGAGTAAGGGGTAAAATTAGAAAAGTTTATGAAGTAAGGAGCCACCCAGTCACAGAGACTGCTCACAAGCCTGTTTTCTCTGTCATATCAATGAGAAAAACTGTGTTTTCCAAGCTAAAGCTTTATCACTCATGCAAGATGCGTTCTCCACCACTGCTTTGCTCCTGACTCTTCGCCAGGCATATCCAAGAAGGCGGAGCACACAGAAAAAGCACAAATATGGATGAAAAATACCCATTATGATGGCCACTAAAATGTCTTGTTTAGAATAGCACTGTGAGATTGTTAGACTAAATATAGATGCTGCTCTCACTCCTTCCCTAGCAACTTCCTCTGTTCATGCTTCTTCAGAAAAGGACTTGTGAAATCAAGCTCTGTAGAAAGAGAACTGACTAATGAAGTAAAATGCTTAGCAGCTGAATGCTTAGAATGAGAAATTAAAGCACTGATAGAGAGAAAAAAGGAAGAAAATCTTTTGTTATTTCTGAAGCTGAGAAGCTGTTTACCATAGAGATTTGTTTGTTTAACCTACTAAGTGACTCACTGCAGCAGAGAATTGAGCCCTTCACCTTAAACTATCTGCAGTGTAATAGAGTGTAAGAATGAATAGCTGGTTGCTGTGATCCAGAGTGATTTCCCCTACAGTGTCAATACACAGGAAAGATTTTTAAAAAGAATCTTTCAAATAGCTGAAATTCTCAAATCACAAATTCTGCGTGTAAAAGAAATTTACTGAATATCCTAAAAAATAAGGAGATATGGCTTATTCAAGCATTTATTGAATAATATTGCCTACAAAAAGAAAAAAGGAAGAATGTACAGAAAGATAAGGCAATAAAAAGTCTTAATCCTAATCACTTGTTCTAAAGAAATGATCATGAAATCTTATACAGTGTGTCCCTTAGCAGAAAACACCAAATGAACCAAAAGAGAAGATTAGTTTTAAGTTGAATTTTTAATTTTTCTTTTGTTTGCAGGGATTACGTGCACACAGAAGAAAAATAAGCATACAAGCATATGCATTGCAGGGAAACACTGAAAAATCTTATTTTGATTGTCAAAAATATAAAGCATATGATCCTTCCTATTGAAAAGTGTCAATTAACACTTCATCATTTTCTCTCACTACTGTTTGTCTTCCTTTCTTAGAAGAGGGGCATTTACCCCAATGTTTTATCTCTGTATTTATATATGTTCTATTTAAAATGAGTAAGATAAGATTGTAAATATCATAAAAATTCTTCTTTCCACACAAAATGTTCCATCTTCAAAAATTATTTCAACATTCAGTTGTTGATTGCTTTCCCCAGATTTGCCATTTTCTTAACGATTCTGACCTATTTTATGTTGTTCTCATGTGCTCTTCATGTATTATCATCGTTAATTTCACCACTCTTTCTTCCAAGGAAGTCTTGCATAGACGAATCTTTACCTGAAGAAAGATCAGAAATTTTTCTCAAAGTGATATTCAGTCATAAAATGTAATACAGGAGGTTTCTGCAAATGGCAAGCAAGTCACAAATCCTTGGCACTCTACAGTGTCATGGTTTTGGCTAGGATATAGATAATTTTCTTTGTGGAGGGTCATATGGTGGTGTGTTTTGAATCTGTGACAAAAATAGTGATGATAATAGACACACATTTTTCATTGTTGCCGAGTAGTGCTTACACAGAATAAAGGTCTTTTCTGCTGCCCTGCCAGCAAGCAGGCTGGTGTGCAAAAGAAGTTTGGAGGTGGCACAGGATTGCTGATTCAGACTGTCCAAGAGGATATTTCATATCATATGGTGTCATGTTCAACAATAAAACTGGTGGGAAAGAAGGAGAAAGTGAGGGACGTTCAAAGTGATAGCATCTGTCTTCCCAGCAAACCATTACGCACGAGGAAACCTGCTTTCCTAGACATGGATGAACATCTGCTTTCCCATGGGAAGTAGTGAATGAATTCCTTGTTTTCCTTGCCTATGTCCACAGCTTTTGCTTTACCCAGTAAACTGTCTTATCTTCAAAAAACGAGTTCTCACACTTTTACCTTTCTGTTTCTCTCACCCATCCCACTCTGGGTGACTGAGACATACAGAAAATTTGATCTAGAATCTTTAAATGTAAAATGAATAAATTCACTATGTGTTAACATTTTTACATAGAAAAATAAACAATCCTACACCTCTTTGCATTTCAGTGAAGACTTCCATTTTTTCTGAAAAGTATATTTAATATAATTGTAAAGGAGTTCAGCTAACAGAAAAATTATTCATGATTTATGGACAGACAATATTCTTGCTTATATGAACATGAACAGAAAAAAATAACTTCAACAACAATAATTCCATATTTATTTACTTAAATATAACACCTAAATTTTCAGAAAACAATGTTCTTTCCTTGAAAATCTGACACAGACTTTGTATTAATACCATAATCAGGAGTTGAAATATTCCAGGAAAAAAATGCAGGTTTGTTTTCCTAGATATCTGAAACATCTTTCTAATCTTCAACACCTGCTCAACAGAACACAACCTTTGATTTCATTGTCTAAGATTGTGTCAATAATTAAGTTAAAATATTTAACTCTTGTCTGAATTATCTGATCTTATCTGACTGAGATTGGATTTTCTGATGGAGGACACAGATTCATTGAACAGCCCTTGGAGACTTGGATGGATGGATTTGTGATGAAAAAAACGTGGTTAACACACTAACAACACAAAAGGATTAAGTGGTATCAATTAACTATTTAGAGACACAGCAACAGAACTTACAAAGAGTTGAGCACACAGTTGTAACTCACAATCCTTACCCTCCTACAACAATGCAAATCAATCAACTCCTGTTCCTTTCTAGGAGGAGCTGGCACCCCAGTTTATCTTTAATTATTGGAAGATAACAGACATTACTCTTGATCTGTAGGTATACTGCTTCCAATCTGGCAGTTATTATAGTCCAGAACTGTCTTGGCTATTGTATTGGCTACTGTATCTGGGCAGGTGTTGGCAGCAGGGGCTACAGGGCTCCTCTGTGAGGAGACGTGCAGTGCTACCCTGTGCCATATACAGTAGGTTCCAGCTGGCTTCAGCAGTGTTGCTGTGTGGCTAAGCCTATCAGCCATGGTGCCCATGCCTCTGGAAGATGAATTTTAGAAGGGGTAAAAAGCATCTGCTTCCTGGCAAGAGATGCAGCCCATGGAGAGGAGCCCACACAGGAGCATGTTATTTGGCAGGAACTGCAGCCTTGGGTAGAAGAGGAATAACTAGAGCAATTTCTGAAGGATTTTATCCTGTGGGATCCCATGCTGGAGCAGGTCACAAGTGTGAGGAGGAAGTTGAGGGAGAGAGGAATTGTTATGGTCTGATTGCAACCTCCATTCTTCTGCACTGCTTGAAGAAGCAGAGGAGGTAGAAAGTTGAAAGTGAAGGAGTGAAGCTGAGCTAGTGTCAATGGGAAAGGTGGTTTTAGTTTTGTCTTTTATTCTCACTATTCCACTCTTATTTTTAATTGGCAATAAATAAAAATAATCTTCTTTAAATTCTGCCCACAATGGCAGATAAAAAGCAATCTCCCTGTCTCTATCTCAAGCCATGGGCTTTTTTACCCTATTTTCTCCCCCTGTCCTGCTGAGGAATATGAGTGAGAGAGAAACTTGGTGCGTTTCTAGAAGCCAGCCAAGGTTAACCCATCAGAACTACACAGCCAGCAAAAGCTGCAAAAAACTGACACAGACGATAAGTCAGATGACTGTCATTGTGGTGATCACAGGAACACTGTGGAATTATGTTGTGATGGCAGCAACGTGGCTCATACACACAGAATATTTAATGGACAGTCATGCTTGAAGGAAGATACTAGGATTTTCTGTTATGAGTGACTTCTCATTTTGGCTTAAAGATTTATTACTCACATCTGACATCTATCCTGATGTCCTGGTTTCAGCTGGAACAGAGTTGATTTTCTTCATAGTGTCTGGTATGATGCTATGTTTCGGCTTTGGGTGAAAAACAATACTGATAACACACCAACATTTTAGTTGTTGCTGAGCAGTGCTGTACAGAGCCAAGGACATTTCAGCTTCTGTTACTGTTCCCAGCAAGGGTGGACTGAGGGATCCAAAGGAGTTGAGAGGGGACAGAAGCAGGACAGCTGACCTAAACTGGCCAAAGGGGTATTTCATTCTGTATGACATCATATACAAAACTATAAAACTGAAAGGAGTTGGCTGGGGGATGCTGCTGCTTGGGGACTGGATGGGCATCAGTCATTGAGTGGTGAGAAATTGCTTGTGCATTATTTTCTTTATATATATACATATCACAGAATCACAGAATTGCGAGGGTTGGAAGGGACCTCAAAAGATCACTGAGTCCAACCCCCCTGCTAAAGCAGATTCCCTACAATTTGTCACACAGGTAGGCATCCAAGATGGGTCTTGAATATCTCCATAGAAAGAGACTCCACAAACTCTCTGGGCAACCAGTTCCAGTGCTCTGTCACCCTTGCCACAAAATTCTTCCACATGTTTGTATGGAACTTCCTCTGTTCAAATTTTAGGCCATTGCTCCTTGTCCTATCGCTACACACCACCAAGATGAGCCTGGCTTCATCCATTTATCTCCCGCCTCCCTCTAGATATTTATAAACATTTATCAGATCCCCTTTCAGTCTTTTTTTCACCAGGCTGATCAGGCCCAGATTACTCAGCCTTTCCTCATAAGGGAGATGCTCCAGGACCTTCATCATCTTTGTGGGCCTATGCTGGACTCCTTCTAGGGGATCCCTGTCTTTTTCAAACTGGGGAGCCCAAAACTGGACTCTAAATGTGGCCTCACCAGTGCAGAGTAGAGGGGGATAATCACCTCCCTTGACCTACTGGCCATGCACCATACATATATGTATTATTATCATTACTGTTATTTCTCACTTCCTTTTTTTTGTCTTAGTAAATTGTTCTTATCACAACCCATGAGTCCTACCTTTTCTTCCAAATTCTCTCCTCTCTTCCACTGAGGGAAGCAGGAGCATGAGGGAGAGTGAGCAAAGGGCATTTTGGTGTTTAGCTGCTTGCCAGGTTGAATCACAACACTTGAAAATCCTGTCAGAAATTAAACTCTAGAAACTACCTACATAGTCATCAAGGTACTTGGTAATTTTTTTTGCAAAGATCTAAACAAAATCATTTTGTTGCAAATGAAATGCATTATTTCTTGTTCTATTAGCAGACATGAAGTATATTGAATCAGCCTCTTTTCCCAAAACTTCATTTAAGATTTCCAGCCCAGTATCACCATAGTGCCTCAGTTTCTTCTTTCCCTTTATGATTTTCTTTCACAACCTTAACAGTCTGCATTTCTATCCACTAAATTCTCTCCTATTAGTGTCATTTTTTCTTTGAAGCCCAGTGCCCAGTCCTAGAGGCACTATGCCAGATGTCTTCCATTCCAAACAAAGTATCATAATTACCTTCTATGTCTTACATGCATTATTCCGCTTAATAAAGCAGGGGTTGTAGAGAAAGAAAGGATGTTTTACTAGCCAAATGAATATAATTTAGATTATCACATCTGCTGTAGTACCATTTTGCACTTTGTTAATACACAGCAGATTTTTCCCCTTTAAAGAGATTCTTTCTTATTTATTTAGAAGATTTATTTTTGGTAAGTTTGCAACCCACTGTGTCTTTTTCTGCCACAATGCTGCCTCTCACTTAGTATTCACTTTTTATTTTTTATTGTACATTTTTCTCTTTCACTGTTCCTATATTTCTAGCTTTTGCAGCTCTTTTTATGTCTTAGTATTGTTACTGTATTGTCTTCATATAGCTCTGATACTCCTTCTTACTAATCCTTGTTTTCTCTTTATGTTCAACCATTTTTTATCTACATATCATTAAGAGGTCCTGATGCACCATTTGATTTCTAACTATCCTTCTCCAACATCAGTATACATCTAAGTTTTCAAGTTTCTTAAACTTCCCCTCTCTGTTTTCTGCAGTGTTTGGTGATTAATTTCTTCCAGGTCACCTATAAACAAGCTCTCTTCAGATTAAATTCTAACATTTTCTCCACTCCAGTTCAAGTAATCATACTGCCTTCTGAAGCAAAGAGCTCTCATATGTAGTGCAAGAACTAGTTGAGCAATATGTTATTTACTGATGTTGTCAAAATTAAGAAACCAGCTTAGGTCCTTCAGTTGACTTCTATCGCTGATAAAAGGTATATAGCTGCTGTTTTGTCTTAATCATCTCTATTGTAGATATCTATAGTGGGCTAAAATGTGTTAAATGCCATGGGCTACATTACCTTCTAACAAATATCCAAGCTGTATTACTCCCTAAGTAGAAGGTCTTGTCCTTTAGCTCTTCTATTAAAAATAAACTTAACAAGTAAGCATTAGAAACATTCATACTTGCACAGTTTTGAACCCAGAGGTTTGACAACTAGGTTTTTGAATTTGGAAGAAAACATGGAAGAAAACGGGGAGGATGGGGGAGGGGGGGAGAGCTTTGAATAAAAACTCAAAGGAAACCTTAGCTATGGGTTTATCATGTCCTCTTCATAAAGAAAAAAAAAAACACTCCATAATAAGAATAAAGATCCAATTTTAAATTGCATTCTTACTGTGCTAACCCATTTTTTTCCTTTTTATTTTCCAATTTCATTGCACATTTATTCTAACAAAAATGCTACACAGGTGTTTGTCTTTCCCTCTATGATCTTGTGTTTACTTTTCCTTACAGAATTCATTTAGTCTTTATTTAAATTAATCTTTAAATATTTCTGTATTTCAGAGTTAAATGCAATATGCATGACAAGCTTTGCAGAAACAGACAAAACACTGTGAACTTAATCAAAATGACAATAAATCTTTCTTTCTTTTTTATTTCTTTCCATTTGAAACTTACACCTTTAAGTCCTACTAGAGATACAGATAGTCACAATCAATTTATTGTCTGTTGTTTCCCTCAGGAAAACATGAGTGATCCCAAGCATAATCTTATTTCTCTTTTCAATCTCAGTAGGAAAAAAAATAACACACATTTCTCCTGAAGCTAGGTATTTTTCAAGTAAAGAACACTAATCTTTTTGACAATTATCTGTGAATGTCTTACTAAAACTTAAGTACATTCAAAAGAGTTCATAGTATTTCCTGGGTACAGAGACCATTTTGCAATATCTCTAGTACTGCAGGTATAGAAAGCATCTAGATAAGTAACTTCACAGTTCAGTAGTTCTGCTCCAGAAGTACATTGCAAACTACTGGGCTCAGCTACGAATGTACCTGAAGAAAAACACTTAACAGTTCTCCAGATGCTTTTGAACAACTCATACTCTGGCCCTATACACTTTTTTTTTATTGGAATACTTTAATTTTATAACAACCAATCTATTTCAATAGAGTAAAAAAGAAGGGCGACAAAGCTGGTGAAGGGCTTGGAGAATATGCCCTGTGAGGAGAGACTAAAGGAACTGGGGTTGTTCAGTTAGGGAAGAGGAGGCTGAGGGGCGACCTTATTGCTCTCTTCAAATACCTGAAAGGTGATTGCAGAAGGAGTGGGGCTGGTCTCTTCTCACTGGTGACAGGTGACAGGACAAGGGGAAATAGCCTCAAGTTGCGCTGGGGGGGGGGGTTAGGTTGGATATCAGGAAAAACTTCTTCAGGGAAGTGTTTGAGTCACCATCCCTGTATGTGTTTAAAAACCATTTGGATGTGGTGCTCAGGGACATGATTTAGTGGTGGGCTGGGATGATGTTGGACTTGGTGATCTTGAAGGTCTTTTCCAATCTGAGCAATTCTATGAATATCTCCTCCTTTTTAATACATAGTGCTTTTCATATTACATCTAAAATATAATTGGTGTACATTTGTAAATTTTTTTGAATGTTCAATCTGCTATGGATTATTTCTAGCCTAAGAACAGTTTGTCCTAGTTGAAGCTAGTGAAGTTGTGATACAGTCTCTCATTGTTAAAATGTGATATTTCTTTAATGAAATCATGTTTTCAGAGATAATTTCATGTAAGAATATTCTCTATAAAAACTGATTTATTGCTTATAGTTTCTGTAAAAATACAAATTAATAAATTGTCTTGATAAAAGCAATTTAAAAGTTAAAGATATTGTATTCTGATTTTAGCTGACCAGAAACTGTATTTCAGTTCAAGGAGTCATAAGGTAATTTTTAGTTTCTCCTTGTTCCAGGTAGGAGAATAATATCTATTGCACCTTCACCTAACAAAGGTTTCTTCCCCACCTTTTCTGGTGTCTGAGCTGTCTGGAGCCCCTACACAAGAGTCTTAACAAAGCCTAACTGCCCTTGTTCTTTACAAGCAGAAGAAGAGCCCCACCGTTGTGGAAGCTGTTAGAATCCACAAAACACATGAATGTTGAGAAGCAAATATAGCATGCTGAATTTATAATAGCTTTGTCCTCTTATATGCACATGTGCTGTATTTTCAAAAACAAGTGTAAAGTATATAGTCAAGAAGCATTACTTCTTACAAAGGTGTTTATGGTTTTATACAGAATATTGTTTTCAAAGCACTATCACTCAGTCAGTGTTGCGTATGTACTTCTATGAATGTGAATAAATGCTAACGTGACCCAGTGAATTCTGAACAATACTATTTATATCCTGAAAATGTGGAAAATATCAATGTTTTTCTGATTGATTTACCAAGAGTATTGTTATTTTTCTTTTCAGAAAACGGGAGCATTTGCATATCTATGGCAAAGTGTCACTGTAAGACATATCAAGTCAAACTCTGTGAGTCACACCATGTCAGAATACAATGCACAAAGAAACTTTATGAAAATGCTGCAACCTGACATTGTATGTCAGAATCTGGTACATCTTTAGTAAGACAATCCAATCCATGACAACTTCATTATCTAAAATTTTCAGTGCAGAAAAACTGTTAGTTATGGATTGCAAAGGTCTCTTCTAGTATTAAAGACTCTTTTTTTTTATGTAATATTGTAAATGATTTACATGCTAAGCTCAAAACTACTCCTTTATGGAGCTGAGGAAAAACAGTTCCATATCAAATACAATACCTATAATTTTCTGTATACAAATAAATTTAAAAAAAACAAAGCAGTAAGATATAAAATTGATATGACATCACATTTGTCAAATGCTCACAATCAGTAATGTGAGACCAGGAAAGAGGTAAATAAGAAAAAAAAGCTTAAGTGTTGTGCATAGTTTAATATTGTTTGGCCTTGATAATACAAGAAAATATTCACGCAACTTTGATTGGAGCATTTAACTTAGGAGGCTATTTTGTTTACTACAGTCCATTTTAGAGTCTCTAAAGTATCTAAAATTAATTAGAAATATAAAATTATAACACCTTATAGCCTTTCTTTGACATTAATGTCTTTATAGGAAATAAAAGCCTCTAATTCAGACATCTAGATATAAGCTTAAGCATCTCCTAATATCTTTTAATATTTTGATGACTTGTTGGTCCTGAAGAAAGATTTTTCATGCTTTTTTATTTAGAAAATTATTAGACTTTACAAAGAAGATATAATGTAGTATATAGATGGATAACCTCCCCTAAGAGAGCACGCAGAGAGAGCTGGGGCGGTTCAGCCTGGGGAAGAGAACATTTCAAGGGGAGCTATAAGAAAGAAGGGAATAAATACTTTAGCAAGGTCTGTTGGAATAGGACAAGGGGAAATGGTTTCAGTCTAAAAGAGGGGAGATTTAGATTGCACTTAAGAAAAATGTTTTTTACAATAAGGGTAGTGAAGCACTGGAACAGGTTGTCCAAAGAGGTGGTGCATGCCCCGTCCTTGGAGAATTTCATGGCCATGCTGGACCAGGATCTGAGCAACCTGATCTAGCTGTTGGTGTCCCTGCCTACAGCACGGGGGTTGGAACTAGATGACCCTTAAAGGTCCCTTCTAATTCAAACAATTCTGTATAGAAATAATCATCTTCAAAAAATCTCATTTGGTATCCTTCCCCCACAAATTTATGTATGATTCATTAACAGGCAGTGGATGCTGAGTTCATTACAAAAGGCCATTTCATCTTAGAGGGCTCCAGTTAGACTTTTTTAACAAAATCTGAGTGGGTGACCATACCTCATCATTCTTTTTAACAGCTTGATTGGGACAATTCTAGTAATTCCAGCCATTTCAGAAAACAAACGGGGAAAAGCTTCCAAAAGTCTCCTTTGAATTCTTTTTTTTTTTTTTTTTAAATTGAAAACTATCCTAATGGACTAACTTTAACTTGAGGGAGAAATAAAGAGAGTGATCTTCCCAGAATTTTGATTTTTTTCTTTGTGTGTGGATGTTCATCCGATATTTTTTTTCTACTTCTGTATTTTACCAAAAGTTTGGTATTTGTGCTAAAAGTGTAAATTGCCATAAATTTTATTTGTTCTTAAAATAGGTATCAGTCTAACAGTAAAATCAGTCAAAAGCACAGGCCACATAGATAGATATAAGTTTCAGGAAATTTCCACTCTTCATAAGCATGATGAGTTTATAAATTGTGGTACGGCCAAACTCCTTGAAAGGTAGGCTGTGACTCTCAAGCATGTGTAAATTAGCATCAGGCAGAGAAATGTGGCAAAATGCAGCAAACAAAATGCTACTCGGAGGAACTGCAGCATGGTTAAACAATGTTGAAACTGCTGGAAGAAAAGGAGAAGAAATTAAAGGCTAAAGTTAGATGCTCTTTTTTTTAAGGAGAGATACTTAGAGGAGGTAATTACAAGGGATCTTTCTCTTGTTCATTATTTAGGCTATCATTTAGTACTTGATCCCCTCAGTATGACTACGGACACATATGCCACAAATCCCATCACAGACTGTACTGTTGTGTTCGTATTCCTTTTTAACACTTTCAAAATTAACCAACTCTTTTATCTGGGTACATTTGGTACATGCGCCTATATCTTGTACAAACTGGTTGTCCTGTTGAGTGATGCTTACTCCCACTGACGTCTGCTGTGATAAGATGGAATGAGTCATGCTAGGTGTTTGTAAAGGTTAACAAGTAATGTATTCAGAGCTGCAGATAAATCATGATGCCCTTGTATGTGGCAGATGCTACAGAGTAAATTGCTAAGAAATGCTTAAAAGTAGGTAAATAAATAGGTGGAATCAGTAACTCTAAAATAAATTCAAAGGTACACTTTCTTCTGTACATGTTGAGCACTGTCTCTGTAAAAAATAGTGGCATAGTGAGTGACTTCATTGTTAAGAATCTGGATACACTACAAGAAACCATTATTTTTGTAATGTCTTGTCACTGCATACTGCCAGTGTAAAACACTGCTCTATCCTGATTTTACATATTTTATGCCATGCCAGACGTGCTCCCTATCCAGAGGATCTCTTAGCCAAGACAAAGCATCATAATGGTAATATCATATCACCCTATCCCTCTGCTAAAAGCATCAAAGGGATAGTTAACAGATATCTTTTTTTTTTTCTTTCTTTCTTTTTTGATTTTCCTATACCAAAGGAGCCAAGAAAATCATTGTCTGATCATTACACTAAGGATTTGGTAACTCAGTATGTACCAGCTCTCCATTGAAACACCACTGAACTAAGGCTTCAGCACAGTCCAAAGAGGTTTAATGAGGCCAGTGTTCAGTGGTCACACAAAAGTGATGGTCTTGTTGCAGTCACTAATGATAACTGTGAAGAATCAAACTGAAGACCAAACCAATCTCTAGTTCTCATCTTTTTAGTCTGTCAACCAAAATTTTTTGCGAGTTTCTACAAGTATGTTACTCAATCGCCTTCCTGTAAGAAGTCATACAGTTCTTCCCATGGCATACAAGTGGTTACATTCTGTCCTTGTGTTGGCTGTATTCATTAATGAAGTAGTAGCTCTAACTTTTCTCCATCCTTTCCTGGCATGGGAATAAAAAAAACATATACTCAAGGCTCTGGATTTTCCACACTGACATGATGACCCACAGAAAATTACTGCAAACTGCTGAGCATCTGCTCCCCTAACTAAGGTTACCATTAAATTCTGAGTGGAAGGAGGAATATTTACTCCACATTCCTATATGCTAATTCTAATTTACTCAGTACTTTGTGTTTCCTATTCTCTGGGTCTAGACAAGTCCCTGCGCAGTCCTTGAAGGTATTATATCATTCTATGGATATTTCTATCACTGAGATTATCTAAAATTGTTCTTCAGAGGCACAAACTTTCTCTACTGATTGAACAGAGAGTCCATCTGTTTAGCTAAAGTGATATGAATCAGGCAGCCATCAGACACTGTGGTACTACTTCAGGTCAAAATGTTTCATTTCAAAATTACAATTAGTTGTACTGAATATAAAAGCTTTTACCTATGGTATTGTTTATCTTGATTAAAAAATTCAGCTCAACCAATCAATATAAATATGTAGATGAACTACATTGAATCAACTGGTAGATATATTTGTGGAAATTTCTAAAGCCACAAATAGGAACCAGTGATTAACTTCAAATGAGTTTCAGTAAATCAGGAAGAAAAGTTGCCACTTTGATAAACATATTCAGAACAATTTTGAAGCTAAGTACTGTTAGTGCTTGGTCTTTCAAGTTCTTTCTGTTCAGTCTGTCTTTATAACTTTAGTCAATTTAGGTTGGACAGCTTGGTCTTTAGTCTCTCATCAATAGCATCTAATTATTATAATATCGTTTTAATACTGCATAGGATAATTTGAATAAAATAGGTATAAAAGCAACAAGATAAAAAGTACTGACCTTTTTCCCCTCAGTGTTCACTGTTAAAATGATGGAATACAGTTGAGATTGAATGTAGTACATGAATTCTGTTGCTTTATATACAAGTTAGTTATTGTAGAACACAGATCTCTTTTCAGAAATGCAATCATATACATTTTTTCTAGTATTCAGAATAGAAATTAATGAAATTTTATCCTAAAAATGCAACTTAGTCATCTATGGAAAGTACAAATTAAATGATTAACTGTTTGATCACTCTTAAGAACTCAAATTTAACTGGTTTACTGCTTCAATGCAAAATGATGAGGAGACAAATCATTTATAATCTCTTATAAATCACTGTCGTAATTTAGCTCTGGGGCCCCAGTGTAAGGAAGACAGCGATCTGTTAGAATGAGTCTGGAGGAGGGCCATAAGGATGATCACAGAGCTGGAGTAACTCTCCTGTGAAGACAGGCTGATAGAGTTGGAGTTGTTCAGCACAGAGAAGGATCAGGGGAGACATCATAGTGGCCCTCCAGTATCTAAAGGTGACCTACAAGAGGGATGGGGAGACACCCTTTATCAGGGAGCGTAGTGATAGAATGAGAGGTAAAGTCTTTAAACTAAAAGAGTGCAGATTTGGATTAGATATTAAGAATAAGTTCTTTACTCAGTGGGTGGTGAGGCACTGGAACAGACTGCGCAGAGAAACACTGGATGCCCTGTCTCTGGAAGTGTTCAAGTCCAAGCTGGACTCTGAGCAGCATAGTCTACTGCGAGGGATCCCCACCCATGGCAGGTGGTTAGAACTAGATAATCTTTAAGGGTCCTTCCAACAATTCTATGATAATGACTTCAAATACACATACGAGCGCAGTGACAGAGAATTCACCTTATTAAAATATTTTGCAAAGAGGAGAATAACATGGAGTGACTATAAATCAGCCTTTTTTTTTTTTTTTTTTTTTTTGGAGAGCCAAGGAGATAAGTATTAAGAAAAGAACAGAGAGCAGTGCCACACTGCCTCCTTAACAGTTCCAGATTACCCAGAGCTAAGAGGAGAGAAAGACGACTGAAATTATGAAAGACAATATTTGTTAAAACAGGTAGCTGCCAAATGGCCACCGCAAGAGTTTAACTCACATTGAGATACAGTGAATAAAACTGACTAGATCACTTATGGACTGCATATTTAAAGGCAACATATTTTACTCTGTTATTCTCCGAGTTACAAATTTCTGAATCAATAGAACATATGCTGGAAATGCATTTAAAAAGGTCTTTCCTAGCCATACTCATCCTGAGCTATCATGGACAAGATCCTTGGATGAATATTCAAAAAACTAAACCTTTCAAATTATCCTAATTTCAAGAAATTTGGTCCTGTACATTTGTCTGACAGTTTCAAAAGTACCTCAGCTCGACTTTCATAAATGATTTAGATACCTAAGTCCTTAATATCATTCTGAGATCTAGGTGTTCCAACATAAGATAAACCAATACCTTAGATTTTTAGTAAAACAAAAATCTTTAAAAATTCTTGCAATGGATCTCCGTGGGCAAAAATGTACCAAGAAAAATGAGCAAAAGGAAAAAAATCTCCCAGAGTTGACTAACCTTCTACTTCACTAGAAAATCAGCAGAATATAAAGTATGTTTCTTTTCCTGCTTCTCATACATGACAAAAAAGAAGCAAAATCTTCATCACTAAAAATGCAATATTTTTTCACATCTCATTATTATATCCCATATCTTATGACAATAAACAAATGCCATTCAGCTAAGTGTAAACTGATAGCACTGCAAAACAAGAATAAAAACTCTTTAACAAGAGTTGTGTTTTAGAGCCAGATGTGAGCTTATGCCCCCATTATGTCTACCAATGCTTCAAAATATATCAGAAGACAGTACCTTGACTAGTTGTGCCCTAGTTAAAGTAAATATGATGATGCTCAGGCTGACATCCTTTCTTCAGCAGGTGAAATCAAAGTTTTCACACAGGAGTCATAGTGTCTGCTAGAGATAACCACCTGAGAAAAACAGCAGTCTCAGTCAGGAAGGGACTAAGTGCCAAAAAGAACAACTTTTCAGAGAAGTTCCACTGATCTTGAAAGTTCTCCACCTCAACTCTCCCTTCCCACCTTTCTCTATCATACCACATTTAATTTCTTTCCTCGATCTAATGCCTTTTTATCAAAACAATGTCAGGTCTCAGAATACAGAGTTAAAACTCAATCCCTAAAATCCAGATTACCACAGAGATTATTCAAGATTTATTCTGGATAATGAACTCTTGTGAGAAGTTAATAAAACACTTGCATTTCTCAGCTCTGATCTGACTACTGAAACTGTATCCATAGCTATCCATCCAACTGTATAAATCAAGTCCAATCAGAAAATCAAGTTCCCCCAACACGCAAGTGTCTAACCTTTAGAGCTACCAGCAGAACAGTATTCACCATCACAAAGCTGCTCCCCTCATTGACTACCCTGTTAAAATCAAAATGTTTGCATGCACAATTTTCATAGCCAGGGCATACATATTTATATTTACATTTAGACCTGAATCTAATGTCAAGGTTCAACACAAAAAGAAGTAAAATGAAAGAAAAGAAGAAAGAAAAATGTACATTATTTCAGAGACTGTCTTTCCTAATTGTCAAGGTGAAGGAGGAGAAACACACATTTTCCTGTCTGGGAGTAGGAGGAGTCTCAAGATACATAAAATGTATTTCCCACTTAACTGGTGAAGAAATGGAACTATTACAAGCTTTGAGCAGTACAGTCAGAGAGGGTAAGTGATGAAGGCAAAACCAGATCAAAGAAGCAAGATGATTTTGCACTTCTGTAGACTTGAGCTTGCCTATTTGAGGAGATAGTTGTTTCCATAATAGAAAAAAACATCATTAGACATTTAGAATACCAAGTCTGGAGGAAGGGTGATAAAATAAATGATGTATCTTTTGAAAACAGTTCTCTCTCATTCATTCATATCCCCATCACAGCTGATCTGAGCAGGTCATGTTACACTGTCCTTTAGTCCCTGTGACTCACAATATTTTCGATGTTATGTACTTAAGACTTCTAAATTGACAATTTTCACATAGTAGTAAAAGAAGGAATTATATGGACATGTAGAAAAGTTTTGACAGTCTCAGTCCATCACCAGCAGGTCATCAACTTTTGTCCTATAGTGATTTTTCGTCATGGATTTCTCTGTACATGTACTTTTAGACACAAATTTCAATAAATATCAGTATCACCATTGTTACGTTTGACACTATTATTTACTCTGTCTGTTTTATTTTTCCTCAGTCCCTATATATCTTTCTACATCAGACGTGACAATAGAATATCTCAGTGCTTTGCCTCTGTGGTACAAGTTCTGAGGAGACCTAAATTACTATACTTAATATCTTTTTCTTTAATTAACAACAATTAGCTCAAAATAATGGTATAGATGTAATACGAAAACATTCATATTACCCTGATTTGCAGAAACAATCCTAAATAAAGTACAGCAATTCTCAAAAACAGTCATTAGGCCTTGACCTCCCTTTCATATAAAGCAATGATTACACTTTTATAACATCTGTTTTTCATTTAAAAGCTTTATAAAAGTTTATTCACTGCAGTAACTAATGGCATAAAAAAGCAATCTACCTCAGCAGCTTAGCCTTCTTAGTGAAAAAAAATCAATTTTGAATGACAATCTGTTATTCATTCATAAAATGCATTAACTAATGAAAAATAGTTATTTCTCTACAATGTTATGGTCACATTTCAGTAAGAGACTTAAAACAACTGCGGCTTCACAACCTTTAGATACAATTACAGATGCATATGGATAAATCAGCTGTAAGTGAAGTATTTGAAGTCTATCAGGGTTGAATGAAATAGCTACATGACTTCAAGCTATAAATACAATGAAAAAAAGGCAAAGACTTAATCAGTAGACAATTCCTTTGCGAGTAAAAAGAAGAAAATCCAGTTATTTGACAGCTTTTATTTATCCAAGATCAGAATTAAGAAGTATACATTCTATAGAAGAATTCTTTCATGGAACCTATTTCTTTATATGCCACATGGCAGTAGTTAAAAAACACAGACAATGATAATGAAAATGGAAAAGCAAATATTGTTTGTAAAAATAGAATAATTCACTGTTCCAGGAAATAATTTTACTGTATTTTATCCAGAGCTGGATAAGCAATTTCCCTCCTCATTGCACTAGAGGAGTTTTCATGACAATCCTGCACATTACAAAATACTTAGATCTTCAAGAAGCATCCTGAACATTTAGCCTCACCAGTCTATTGCACTCAAAAAAAAAAAAAAAAAAAAAACACACTAAGGTAGCATACCTCTAACTGGATCTTTGTACCCAACAACTCAGAGAAATAGTACCATCATCACTAACTACAGGCCACAAGGCTTATGCTAACTATACCTCCTGTTAACTCCACAGGCCACAAACCTGGCCTGTTAGGTTTGTTATCAGCTCACTAGGTGTGCTGACTGTGGAACCAGGTGTGTCTTGTTACCATGCACCGTTTAACAATGAGACAGCAGGAAAGGATCTGATAATATGGGCACCAGACAAGGGAAAAGGCTTCAATCCAGTTAATGAAGCACCAATGAACTCTTTAAGAAGAAGAGAAGAGGTTTAAGAAGACCAACTCTTTGTTTAAAAAGTACAGCCAGAAGAGCTGGGGGAAAGAAAAAAAAAAAAAAAAAAAAAAAAGCTGCTTTTGCTTAGGAAAGGCAGCAACAGCTGATCAAGAAAAGAAGCAGTTAGCAACTTTGAAAGTAATATTCCCCAGGGATTAGGCAGAGAATAGCCTAGGGTAAGGCTAAAAACTGAAAACTGCCTTAATACTCAACTGCTTTATAAAAAGGCAAGATCCTGAATTTAGGGGTACGGAAGAGAAAGGAGGTGTTTACTTCAGTTCTGTGCCTGATCACCTGAGCTGTGATGTGACTGAGGCCACAATGGGTTGTTACCATCAGTGCTGGTTAAAGAGGTCAGCTCGGTAGTGATTAAGTCTGATTATGTAACAACAACTAACAATTTGCATTACATTTGTTGTTAATGATTGCTAGTTTACAAAAGCTTTGTTTTACTGTTACGGACATGATTATTATTTATTTCTTTAAACATCCCATTCATTGTGATCTAGATTCTCTAACACTGAATTTTGTGTGCATAGTACACATGTATGCGCATGTGTACATTCATGTAAATGTGTTCGGATGCACCAGTGTTTCATCCTTACTTGTAAGTTAAGAAAAGTGAGAAAAAAGCTGTCCATGTTTTGTTCTGGCATAGTAAAGCATGAGTGGCCTCTAAGGAATTCTCTTACTTGCTCTTCGTAAAAGAATAACTTGTGATTCTCATTGAAATCAGTTTTTCTTACTCATTGATAATATTTGCTTCAGTTATGTGATTGACTGTACAAGTCTTTTATGGAATATATGACACAGTTGTCATTTCAAAGCATTTATAACTCACTATTTTTTTCTGAGAAGAAAGAATCTTGTTAACTTTTGAAGAGTTCTGTCCATGTGAAATGTATCTATCATGAGAGAACGGAGTTATTACTAGACAGACTTCAGATGCTGTGAATCTGTGCATCTTCACTAATTTCAAGGCAGGTATGCCAGTTTACCATGCCTACAAGTAGGGCCCAATGATTATAGGGCTTAGCCCATACCAGGAAGTTGGCAATTAATTCAACAAAAATTGTTTGTAAGCATGAAAGATCTGACAGAATTAAATTGCTTATCTTTTGGACTACGCTTTCTAGTGTATTTTGTCTGAGATTTTCATAGTCCTGCAAAATTAGTTATCAGCCTTTCAAAGGTCAATATATAAGGAGTGCTGCACTGT
Source organism: Numida meleagris (assembly GCF_002078875.1). Taxonomy (NCBI): domain Eukaryota; kingdom Metazoa; phylum Chordata; class Aves; order Galliformes; family Numididae; genus Numida; species Numida meleagris. The sequence goes on along the minus strand of NC_034411.1, from coordinate 84,041,419 downwards.
TGTCCCTTCTGATTCTCCTAATAACCTAAAACAGCTTATACAAAAGAAGTTCAGATCAGCAATTGGATTATGTCTGTAAGCAAAGGATTTAGCACAGTCATCACACAATACAAAAATGTTATATAATTGATAACATAATTAGGACATTTTCCCTTTAGTTAGATTTTATTCATATCTAAATTATTTTACTAATTCTGCCTTCTGCAGTTTAGTATTTTCTCATAGGAAGCCACTTCAAGTGCTTTATTGAAAGGTAAGTTAGATATCCTAGTTCTCATATATCTAGAAAATCTGTTATTTTGTCAAAGATATCAGTGTAGCTTGGTATCACCTATCCTTTAAAAAAAAATCATGTTGACTTTTAACCGATATTTTCTATTCATTTTCATAACCAATTCATAATTTATTCAAAAGGTTTTTATTCTACTGAAATCAGGAGATAGGCTCTTATTTTTCTGGATTGTGTTTTTTGCTATTAATGATAGTAAAATATTTATTATTTTACAGCCATAAAATTATTCTTCCAAGTTGATAGGCCAGTTTCCCTAATCAAAATTAAAATGTGTGCCAGATTTTTATTATTCTGCAATAATAATCATTAACTGTCTTGATCTGAGCACATTAACTGTGTTCTGTTTCCTCCACAGTTAAGGTAATTTCCATTTCTATTCTGTCATTGCCATTAGCCAAACTATCTCTGCTACACCTTACTCTTACCGAACAGAGTACAAACTATTAATGATTTCTGTTATTAGTCATAGAATCATAGAATGGCTTAGGTTGGAGGGAAACTTAAAGACCGTCTAGTTCCAGGCCCCTTGCCATGGGCAGAATAGCTAGCCCAAGATCAGGTTGCCCAGGGCCCCATCCAAACTGGCGTTGAATGCTTGCAGAGATAGGACATCCACAACCTCTCTGGCAACTTGTTCCAGTGCCTCACCACCCTCTTCCTAACATATAACCCAAATCTTTCCCCTTTCTTTTTTTAAAGTCTTTCACTCTTGTTCTGTCAATGTCAGACCGTGTAAGAAGTAGGTCCCACTCCTGCTTTTAAGCTCTCTTCTAGTACTGGAAAGCCACAACAAGGTCTCCCTGGAGCCTTCTCTTCTCAAAGCTAAATATGCTCAACTCCCTCAGCCTGTCTTCATAGTTGAGGAACTCCAGCCTGTTGATTATCTTCGTGTCACTCCTCTGGACCTACTCGGACAGCTCCGTATCCTTCCTTTACTGGGTGCCACAGGCTTGGATGCAGTACTCCAGATGAGGCCTCACAAAGGCAGAGAAAAGGGGGACAATCACCTCCCTCTGCCAGCTGGCCACCACTTTCTTGATGCAGCCCATGATACTGTTGACCTTCTGGGCTGCAAGAGCTCATGTCCAGATTTTCGTCCATCAAGACCCCCAGGTCCTTCTTTACAGGGCTGCTCTCAATGAGTTCTTCTCCCATTCTGTACTCATATCCAGGATTGTCTTGACCAAAGTGCAACAGTTCACATTTGGCCTTGTTATATCTCATTAGATTCACAGGTGCCCACTTTTTGAGCATGTCCCAGTCGCTCTCAATGGCATCCATCCATTCTGTTGTGTCAAATGCACCACTCAGCTTGTGTTTGTTGTTACCAGCAAACTTGCTGAGAGTACACTCAATCCCACTGTCTATGTCATTGTTAAAGGTGTTAAAGCGCACCAATCTTGAGACAGATCCCTGGGGAGTACCATTTGTGACTGGCCTTGGCCTGGATGTAGAGCCATTGACAACAACCCTCTGGATATAACCATACAACCAATTCTTTATCCACCCAATAGTCCTGCCTTCAAATCCCGATTTCTCCAATTTAGAGATAAGGATGTGGTGCGGGACCATGTCAAAGGCCTTGGACAAGACCAAACAGACAACATCTGTTGCCCTTCCTTTGTACACTGATACCGTCACTCCATCACAGAAGGCCACCAGATAGGTCAGGCACGATCTGTCCTTGAAGCTGTGCTAGCTGTCTTGGATCACTTTCTTGTCTCACATGTGCCTTAACATTTCATCCAGGACGATCCACTCCATGATCTTCCCAGGCACAAAGGTGAGACTCACTAGACTGTAGTTCCCTTTCTTGAATATGGGAGTGATGTTTCCCTTTTTCCAGCCACCGGGGACTTTGCCTGACAGCCGTGATTTTTCAAATATGATGGAGAGTGGCTTGGCATCCACATCAGTTAGTTCCTTCAGAATGGGATGCACGTCATTCAGCCTCATTAGGTGGTCTCAGACTTGCTCTACTCCTTCCACATTTACCATCACTTAAATGGTAAATCACTCCGCAGTGCACATTCACAGCTTTGTCAGAATATTATTTTTATGCTTTGGGATGCAGACTAATATATTCTTTCCCTTTTTGTTTATTCTGTAGATACTGGGATCCTAAAAAATAACAGCTAGAAAGAAATGGGTTTGACATAGCTGCATTATCAGAAAGAAGTTAGAGCACCTGTATGGGAAGACAAATTTCACAAAGCCCTTTTCCTGACCACAACCAGGATAAAGAGCCATTGCTTTAATAAATTTATCTAACTTACTGTTTTTTCTATGAAGGCAGAAGTTGCTAGTGCACCTGTAGCAAGATGCTCTTTTTCATAGTCCTTTTTTTTCCTTTGGCAGCAGAAGTAAAAGAAAAATATTGAACTCTACAGATGTATTTAAAGTAAAACATAACTAAACTAAGTTCTTGTGAATCTTTGGCACCAAAGATTTTATTTTCTTGGCTGTTAAACTTCAATTCATGAAGCCAAGTAAGAATATTTGCGCTCTATTATTAACAATACATTTTGTACTATCCATATCTGGGAAGTTCAAGGTTCTCACAGTCACAATTTTTTTTTTAATTATTGATTGTCTGTCAGTATTTCTTTCTCTACTAATGCTAAATATATTTTTGTCCATGTCTAGATTTTTAATTTGGAGAGTTCCATGATTACATTAATGTACTGGTAAAAATGAAAATTGAATAATCTTTTTATGTTTCTTCTGTTAAAATAGTAATGAAACAGTAATACTGGATTGAAACTGAAATGTTCATATTTCTGTATTGGAAAGCAATACTCTGTGTTGCCACTCTTACTAAATATTTATCATTTCCACTTCACATTATTTTTACTGTCACTCATTTTCTGTTCTTCTTTTTTTTTCTCATTTTTCCTTTCATTTTTGTGTCTCCTTTTGTGTAGACTGTACCACAGAGTTTACCTCTACATAGCATTCTGCCTTTCATTTCTTGTCATGGAGTCATGAATAGTTTATTGCTTGTGTGTTATCAGAGTTTATCTTACATAGAATCATAGAATGGCCTGGGTTGAAAAGGACCTCAGAGATCATCGAATTTCAACACCCCTGCTGAGTGCAGGGTTGCCAAGGCACTAGACCAGGCTGCCCAGAGCCGCATCCAGCCTGGCCTTGAATGCCTCCAGGGACGGGGCATCCATAACCTCCCTGGGCATCCTGATCCAGCGCATCACCACCCTCTGTGTGAAAAACTTTCTTCTAATATCTAACCTACATCTCCCCGTCTCAGTTTAAAACCATTCCCCCTTGTCCTATCGCTATCTACCCTCATGAACAATTGTTCTCCCTCCTGTTTATACGCTCCCTTCAAGTACTGGAAGGCCACAATGAGGTCTCCTTGGAGCCTTCTCTTCTCCAAACTAAACAAGCCCAGTTCCCTCAACCTTTCCTCATAGGAGAGGTGTTCCAGCCCTCTGATCATCTTAGTTGCCCTCCTCTGGACCTGTTCCAAGAGCTGCATGTCTTTCTTGTGCTGGGGTCCCCAGGCCTGGACAGAGTACTCCAGATGGGGCCTCACAAGAGCTGAGTAGAGGGGGACCACCACCTCCCTCTCCCTGCTGACCACTCCTCTTTTAATGCAGCCCAGAACATAGTTGGCCTTCTGGGCTGCCAGCCCACACTGCTGGCTCATGTCCAGCTTCTCGTCCACCAGGACCCCCAAGTCCCTCTCTGCTGGGCTGCTCTTGTGGAGTTCTTCCCCCAGGTTGTATAAATACCTGGGATTGCCCCGGCCCAAATGCAGCCTCCAAAGATTTTCCAAAGTTATTTAACTTGCTTAGAAAATTTTAACATTTTTGTCTAAAGTTAATTCAGTGTCTTTCAGTGGCTTTCTTCTCTCTTCTGTTCAAGACCAAGTCACAGTCTTCTCTCCTTGTGAGAGCTCAGCTTACTCTCAAATTTTAAGATTAACTCAACTCTCCCACCTTAAGCCAGTCTATCTGCACATTTATTTGAACACCATGATGTCAATTTATTTTTCTAAGAGAACTGTAGTATTCCAAAAATCTGTTACCTAAATTCTTTCCTTCCTAAACTCAAAAAAAATAATTACAACTTACCACATTTTCTAAAACACATGATAATATCAGTCAAATCCCCTGAAAGCTGTATATAATGTAAGCTGAAGCATAACAATTTTTAAACAGCATTATTTTTCCTACTGGAGTCAGAATTCTGGTATGGATAGATTAACAGAAAATAAATAAATAAATAAACCAACATACAATAAACCAATAAACTAACACACACACAAAAGCAGCAGCAACAATGAAAAATACCTCTTTCAATTGCTGAATAATTTGGAGTCACTTAATTAGCATTATTGGTTGAAATGCATTTCAGTACTGAATCTCATAAAAACAGATGATATCCCTATAATGTTTAGGTTGCAGAGCTCATTTTAGAGATAAGCCTTTCATGCAATGACATGTTCAGGATTTCATGAAAAAAATTGCCATAATCTTTTCATAAGTGAATGAAAGAAAAAATGAGGCTATATATATATATTGCAAGAAATTTGCTATAAACACTATTAAGAAAAACAGTAGAAAGTAGCTATAATATGCACTTTTTCACAAAAGTGGGCTTGGTCTATTCTTGACAATTAATTCTAACTCAAACATTTTTAGTTACTGGAGTCAATTTCTGAGACTGAATGACATCTTCAAGACAGTCTCATACTACAGTCTTATCAGCTGAGCTACTGAAAGAGCTGTCAAGGAAAAGTACAATTTTATTTGGCAAATGAAAGAAGTGTGGGGCTAATTAAAAAAGAGCAGTACACACATTCTTGTGAGTGCATTTAATACTGTCTTCTCACTGCTTTTCTACCTTTGAGGAAATTTCTTCTTCAGTAGACAGGGAAAAACTTCCTGAGCTCCAGGATTAGGCAGACTATATCCCTTATGATGTACAAGGAAGCCGAGACAGAGTATCTTGAGGTTTCATTGTCTCTCTCCTTTAAAAATATACTAGTTCCTGACCAAAAATATTTGCTACACCATGATCTCCACTCTCTTTTTAAAAAGTAGTTGTCTGTTTTGCTGATTGTTTTTTTTTTTTAATGCTTAACAACTTGAACAAAGTTTTATACTTAATTGATATCATACCTCATTAACATGTCTCTTCAAGTACTATATTTAGGTTTTGCAGTTAGTTTAACAACCATTTTGATAAAACATAAATATTCCTCTGTATTCTCCTAATGAGATTATTAAGCATCTTCTTAGTCTGGGAAACAAAAAAGTAGTAACATGGCAGAATAGAGAAATGTTCCATAAGTCTCCACACTAGACATATTTTGTACCATTTTAAGCAATTGAGCGTTAGGCTTCTGCTTAAGTTAAGCAGATTGCTTCAAGAGTAAATGGAGACCAAGAGCATGTCTACAGAGTGACTCGCCCTTGCTAAAATTGTGAGTGACGTGCCACTTGGAAGTGACTGGCATTTTCTACTAACTATTAGGACAAGTTGATTACAGCTAAATGTAATTTTCTAGCTTCTTCTAGATGACATAAATTCATCTGAAAGCACTGACAGCCAAACAAACAAATAGGAACACAGAACTTACTAATGATAAATTAATCTCCCTGGATTTCCCAAGACGATCAGCAGCACTGCAAGCATGTTCTGCAGCAGGGATCATGGTATGTGCATAAAATGGGAGAACTCCTCATTGAGAACAGCTCTGCCAGGGAGGACTTGGGAGTCCTGGTGGAAGAAAAGCTGGTCATGAGCCAGCAGCATGCACTTGCAGACCAGAAGGCCAACAGTATCCTGGGACGCATCAAAAGAGGGGTGGCCTGCAGGGAGAGGGAGGTGACTTTCCCCCTCTACTCTGCCTTCATGAGGCCTCATCTGGAGTACTGTGTCCAGGCCTGGGGTCCCCAGTACAGAGAACTGGGGCAGTTGAAGCAGGTCCAGAAGAGGAGCACAAAGATGATCCAAGAGCTGGAGCACCTCTCCTATGAAGAAAGATTGAGGGAGCTGGGTTTGTTCAGCCTGGAAAAGACTCCAGAAAGACTTCACTATTGCCTTCCAGTACATAAATGAAGCTTATAAACAGAAGGAATGCTGACTGTTCACCTGGTCTGATAGGATATGACAGAATGGCTTTCTTCTAGAAGTGAGGAGATTTTGATTACAGGTTAGGGGGAAATTCTTTACTCATCATTTTACTTTCAGCCCTAGATTCCATGGGTTCAGTCCAGTTACAATTGGAACTAGTGACAGATTCTGTATGAACTTCACTGCTTAGTAAATTGAGATGGAGAATATGTATAAATTTCAAGTAGATTGCTATGCATTGTAGGATCTAAATGGCAGAAGAAATTAATTTAGAGTGTGATATAATTCATCACGTGAAGCAAAAATTCCCTGTTGAATTTTACATGGCACTATGTAGCTACTTAGAAGATTGAATCATATATTTTGAACAAAGAATATTCGTTTCTCTATTGTCATTCATGTATTATATAATAGTTTAGTTGCTGAAAGAAAAGAAAAAGTGTTTGGGGAGTAGTAAAGGAATAGTAAATGGATTTGCACTTACTAGTCATATGAATTGTATTTCCAGTGTTGTCAACTTTACACGCTGGGAGTGAAATTGGTATTAATGTAACTACTCTCTGTAAGCAACTCTTTTCCAAACTTTCAAAAAAGATCTTTTTTTTTCACAGAGAATACTAATCACAATGGACAATGATGGAAGTATTTGAGTAAAAGTAGAGAATGGTTATACTGTGGTTTCATTCAGCATTTGAAGCTGAATCAGGAGAAGGGTTCAGACTGAGAGAAAGAATCAATATTTTGGAAATTATTAGAGCTTTTCTTCTCACATTTTGACCCAAAATCACAGAAAGCAAATGAGGTATGTTATTCTGCTCAGCACATTCTGATTCTGACAAATGGAGGTCTCGTAAGAGACCAGCCTTCTGGAAAAACCACTAGCACTGTAGGCCAAAATGTGGTCATTAGTTATTCAGAGCTTGTCTAAATTAATTTCATTCTCTTCTGAAAGTGTCAGTTTCATATTCTCAACCTTATGTCACAGCAACCACTACCCTGTATTTTCCAATGTAACCTCTGAATCTTTATTACCTGATCGTTGTGATCTACCAGATGAATAAATTATGTGTTTATTAATGCACATTTACATATATTCCACTGTGAGTACTGTTCAAGGAAGCAGAGATTAGAATTTAAGAAGCTCAACCCATCAGCTTCTAAGCTGCCTACGTAGAACTTCTACAAGCCACAGTTTTCAGCTCAGCTGTTTACAGCAAAGTGGTAACAAACAAAAAGATCAATGGAAAAAGACCAAAAATAGTCCAGCTGCAGAAAACAAGCCAATACCTATGTTCCTTCTTATCTGCCCAGCTTGAAAGTGTTAAGTTTAAATAGTTTCTCAGCTAGTGCAGAAAGAAAAACTCCTTTAAGTGTGATGTCAGTTAGATTGTCATGCTACTATTATGGATGCAATGTGTTCGTTCTACATTCTCTTGAAGAAAGAGTGCCATCAAAAAAAAAAAAATGAAATGCAACTAGAAAATTTATAATTTATAACTGATGTTATTTTCAGCACATTTACACATATGGATCTTTTTTCATTCATTAATGAGTTTATATATTTTTTTTAATTAATGTTTTCAAATCTTTCTTGCAAAATGCATAATCACTGACAAATTTTCTCATAAGTTTATGCAAAATGTTTGATTGGAACATGTGGATCTGAGGTGACTACTGTTTGAAAATGGTTCTGCTACTGGAGAGTAGTGTGTAGCTGCCACCTTGCACAACAAAAAATTTCTTCTGTGTATGCTTTAATTGAGAAATATATGAGAATTTAGGAAGGGAAATTGAAAAGAACATTTAGATAGAAATTTGCAGTGGTTAAATAACTCAGTAGGAGATCATACAAACTACAATTAATGCTAAAAAGCGAATATGAGGCATAAAAATGTTAACTATAACAGTTGTATTTTAAAATCCATTTGATTTTATTATCAGTGTTTATCTGGAAGCCTTTCAAGAAGTTATCTTGTGTGTTTATGATGTAAAAAAATTCTGTTGTAGTCAGGATTACACAAACTGTAAGCATTATCAAACTAGATTAAAAATAGCAAATCAAACAGAAAACAAACAAAAACATATAACATTATAGAACTGTATGCAATAAAGAACATATGGTACAAGTGCAAACAGTCACTGCAAAGAAACAGCCTATGGCTAAATCTTCATGCCTGCTAAAGGGTAGAAGTACCTAAATAGCAGTAGTCAAAAATATTCTTATAAAATTCCTAAGCAAACATATCACCCAAACTGGAAACAGATTAATAGAATCATTTTTCTTTGGCCTCAGAGGTGCCAAGGCTTCATCTAGGAGAAAAAAAGTTGTTGTACTTCTACTAATAATAAGTGGCTGTACATACTTCACTTGTTTTTCCTGCAGCAGACTGCTTCATGTTATTTTTCTTTACTTCACATGCTTACTGAGAAAAATTAAATTAACTGAAAGAATAGGAAATAAGACACAGATTGTGATTATCTTAAAGTCAGACCAAACAGATCATTTTACTCTCTAGCAAGTACTTAAAAGCATTCACGGCTCACTGACAGGTCCATGCTAAATGAAAAAGAGCATCTCCTGTCCCATGTAGTGCATTTCAGTGATTTTTAACCTTTTTTTTTTTATTGTCAACAATGTTTGTCTTCATATGGCTTATTCAGACATTGACAGTTAAATAAAGTGCAATTTCTGTTTAGAGTATGTAGTAGCTCTGCTGGAATCAGTAATTGTTTATGTTGTAACAGCAACATTGTTAATCAGACCCCAGTCATCAAGAACAAAGAAAATAAAAAAACTTTCTTTTTCTTATATATGTATAAATGTACTATTGGTCATAATTTAAAGCACACGCGTACACTTATATACTTTGGCCAATTTTGCTAGCCACTAATGACTCTTGGAAGTAAATTCTGGTGAAACCATGTTATATAACTGATGGAGGTAATCAAGACACTCAGCGTCATAAAATTGTGTCTATTGCTTCCAGGAATGATCTTCTGATTTCATTAGCTCTTATAATTAGTACTCATCTTCAACTTTAAATAGACTACAAGCTCTGTACCATGCATATAAATGTTCCGGCTCTCTGTTTAATCATTCAGTTTCAGTATTTTGCATGATGCCATATGTTCCTGTGACTTAACAATCTGCAGTTGCTGTTCATCTGGCTTTTATTTTTGAGATTTTGGAGATTTAAAATTTATCTATGAGGAGTGCCAGAAAAAGAACAATTGAGTTGGCCCAGTTTTTCTTCATGCTATGTCTTCAATGAGAAATAATTGAAATAAATTGGACACCATTGATCAACCATTGCAGCTAAAGGTATCATTATGAATTCAAGGCACTCATAGGTCAGTGAGAGAGTATAGTGGTTTTCACCAATTTCAATCTCCACCATCTTCCAGGTATGATATCAACCTGGCCATCAGAACAAGAGAGAGGGAGCTGAGTGTGAAGAATACAACCTTATTTAATTTTAATTTGCTTTCTGAGAGCAAAATGAACTATACCTAAACCATATTTTCTACTATCGTCTGTTTAAGGCAGCAACCATTGTTACCATCACATCTAATAAGTATCCACTTTTCTTAAAACATAATGTGTCTTAATGATGATTACAGAACATTTCTAAAAAGATTTCACCTAAAATCAGGCTTTATAGTTTACAATTTTGTGCAGTTAAAATCAAAGGCAGGTTTATGATACCTAAAAGGAAACAGTTCTCTCATGATTAAAGGTACTTTTTTTCCAGAGACAAATTTTACACATTTTCTTTTATGTTCAAAGTAAAGAACACATTAAAATGGCAATTTCTAAGGCTCATTAGACCAAGTAATCTGATGCTTTTCTAAATTAAGTTAGCACTGTTTATTCAATAACTTTAAAAAGTTTGATTTTTTTTAAAACTGATTTCATTGTCTTTTGACGATGCTCCTCATTTCTGGCAGTGCTTAATTCAGCAGCAATGTCTTCAGAAGTGCATCTTTAGTCCTCATGTCAGATTTAACAGCTTCACTTAATGTTTTAGTTAACTTCTATGCCCAGCTACTTTTCTGTTTATAGTTTCATCTGCCTCCATCTGCTCTGAATGAAGTTGCAGTAAATCGAGCCTCTTGCTTTTTCTGTCAAGTTCTAACTGGGAAGAAAATTTAGAGTGCACTAGCCCCAGACTTGGAAAGCTTGGTGGAAGTCCTTGTTCCTTCACAGACAAGTGTTGTGTTGAATAAAAGAAAACCAGCCCATTGAGGACTTAGGAACCTTAAGTTCTAATGATATCTGGTAAAAAAGATGAGGAAGGGAAGAAAATAACTTGTAAAAGAAATTCTCTGAGAATAGGAATTGATATTTTACATATAATTAAAAAGGAATTCATTCATTTTAGATACCTTAACTTTTCTAATTTGTAATCATCTATAACTCCAATTAGTTTCAGTTATAGTAGCAGGTGTTCCTCTTGTGAAATCAGATACTGCATTTCAACCTGACCATGAGAACTGGCTTGTGAAAATTTGATTAAATCTTTTTTCTGAAAATAATAATACTAAAAAATAATAATACTTAGTCAAACTTCATTTCTGATTTCTCTCAGAATGTACATAAAACATTTCTGTCTTGACTTGGCCTGTTGCTTGTACGGTCCATTTACTGGAATATGGTCTGAGAAAAACAGCTAAGTCTTCATATGCTTAAAATACTTAATCCAGAATGTGAATCACTAATATCTCATCATGAAAGGGAGAGAAAGGAAAAAGCAACTGTCTGCCTTGTACTGTCTTGTACTGCTTACTTCTGATTGTCTCCTTCTTACTTCTGATTGTCTCTGTCACTGACAGAGAAGGACACTGAAAGGGGCAGGAAAACCCATCTCCTAAACATGTGGCTGAGAGGCTGGTGCAAACGCAAGAATTTTGGGTTCTTTGATCACGGGGCGGTTTACTCGGCACCAGGCCTGAGGTCTGCTGATGGGTCCGGCCTGTCTCAAAGGGGGAAACGCATCTTTGCCCAGGAGCTGGCAGGCCTTATAGAGAGGGCTTTAAACTAGGGGGGAAGGGGGAAGGGGATAAAACCAGCCCTGCAAGAGGTGTGCCTAGGCAGGCATTGGGATTAGGGGTGAGGCAAGGGGCTCAGCTGAAGTGCGTCTATGCCAATGCCCGCAGCATGAGCAACAAACAGGATGAGCTGGAAGCCTTTGTGCGGCAGGCAAACTATGACCTAGTTGGCATTACGGAAACATGGTGGGATCGCTCCCATGACTGGAGTGCTGCGATGGATGGCTACAAGCTCTTCAGGAAGGATAGGCAAGGAAGGAGGGGTGGTGGTGTGGCTCTGTACGTTAGAGACTGTTATGATGTTATTGAACTTGCAACTGGGGAAGACAACGTTGAAGCTCTGTGGGTTAGAATCAAGGGAAAGGC
>NC_034411.1:84018794-84027102 GCF_002078875.1 Numida meleagris | reverse complement strand
GAGACCTGGTTTAGTGGGGTTATGTTGGTGGTAGGTGGACGGTTGGACTAGGTGATCTTGTAGGTCTTTTCCAACCTAGCTAATTCTATGATTCTATGTATCTATGATTCATCCTGTTGGGGAGAGTGAGTGCAGGGCTGTATTGTGCTTAGTTGTCTACTGGGATTAGCACACAGCAATGTTAGAAACAAAAACATGGACAGAACAGATCAATTCTGCCTGCAAATAGTAAATATATATATATGTGTATGTATACATATCCTATCTTCTTTGTTCTCAATACAATTCTCTAGCAGGATGAACAGAATAATATCAGGGAATATATTTTTCTTGGTAATTAAATGGCACCATTTTCAGGCAGAATTCATAATAACTTCGAGATATTACTTTTGTTCAGTTGTGAATTTCCAATTTTCCACTCAACCAATAGGGATCTGTTGCAAGCCAGAGATAGTTTTACATTAGAAACCCAGATGAATTATTACAGTGATAGCAATAAAAGCTGAATTATACCTTGAAAGCATTAAATAGACTGTACAAGGGGGCTCTTTAAAAGAGGTAGCAAATACAATATAGCAGTAGAAAACTCATCTAGTATTGCCTAATAGAGGAACAGCTCCCATTGGAGAAAGCCGTAAAGAGGAACTGTAAGTGAGACATTGTAGCCCTTGTGAACAACAGAAAATACTATTATCCTGTTTTTGAATGTCTTTGTGCAGGGCAGATCACTCCACTTCTTGACTCTTTTAATCTCAGAATCATGTATAGCATAGCCGTGCTGTGTACTGGGCTATGTCCTCTCTAGTGAGATCTTTGTCTCCACTTACACACTCTGCTTTCCTTTGAAAAAATCCTGAGAAAGGAAGAGAGAGGCTTCTGCTCACTCTAGTACATCCCCAAGGACAGACAATAAAGGCATCATAGTTGTGGAGCAAGCTGCAGTCCATATCTACATCATGGTATATGCATGGCAGAGCAGAATTATTTTTCTTCTTTCAAATCAGTTTCTTCTTTATATAGAAAATTGAGATAATTATAGAATCATAGAACCCTTAGAGTTGGAAGGGACCTTTAAAAGCCATCTAGTCCAACTCCGCTGCAATGAGCATGGACATCCACAGCTAGACCAGGTTGCCCGGGGCCTGATCCAGCCTCACCTTGAAAGTCTTGAGTAATGGGGCATCCATCACATCTCTGGGCAACCTGTTCCAGCACCTCACCACCCTAAATGTTGTGAGAGGTAGATTGTGTTTTTGCAGTGGAAGTTTCCAGTGTTTCTGTATGTAGTGTAGGATAAGTTGTTTTTCACAAAGAAAGCTGCTGAACAAAGTAAAATTGAGATTGGGGCATTCTGCCCTGGGTAGAATTGGCACAGGCACAAGGTAAGGTAAATACGCAGGATGGGGAGAGCCTAGCACAGGACAGAACAAATGTGCTAACTTTTGGAAGCATTTTCCTCCTATCTCCATGGCAAATAACCTATAAACAATAGGTTGATAACAGATCTTATATGAAAATATATGATAGCAATAGCATTGGGAAGATTGTGAGCCTGAGACACTCAACCAATGAGTTCCAGGAGAGATATTACCTACGTCAGATCCAGGGTATATGATGGAATGGATTTCACTGACTAGTTGTGCAATTTCTCCCTTGTCAGTAGGGGGTGTGTGCCCATTACTGCAATAATGAATAAACTGCTGTTCTCATGATCTGGCTTGAATAGAAATCTTTGATTCTGAGTGTTTCTCACAACGTAAAAGACTTTTTTTCATGCATCTAACCTAAATCTATCCTCTTTAAGCTTGTAACCATTTCCTCTTGTTCTATCACAACAAACCCTGCTGAAGAGTCTGTCCCCTTCTTCCCTGTAGCTCCCCTTTAGATACTGAAATGCTGCTATCATGTCATTTTGGAGCCTTCCCTTCGCCAGGATGAACAGCCCCAGCTCTCTCAGCCTGTCCTCATAGGAGAGGACATGATCCCATGGATCATTTTTGTGACCCTCCACTGGATGTGCTCCAACAGGTCCATGTCTCTCCTGTACTGAGGACTCCACATCTGGATGCAGTACTCCAGGTGAGGCCTCACCAGCACAGTGTAGAGGGACATCACCTCCCTTGACCTGCTGGCCACACTTCTTTTGATGCAGCCCAGGATACATTTGGCTTTTTAGGCTGCAAGGGCACATTGCTGGCTCATGTCCAGCTTGCCATCCACCAGTACCCCCAGGTCCTTTTCGGAAGAGCTGTGCTCAATCCTTTCATCCCCCAGCTTGTATTGGCAGTGGATGTTGCCACGACCCAGGTGCAAGACCTTGTGTTTGGATTTGCTGAACCTCATAAGGTTCACCTGGACCCACTACTCAAGCCTGTTTAGGTCCCTCTGGATGGCATTCAATCCTTCACATGTGTCGGCCACACCTCATGGCTTGGTGTCATCAGATAACTTGCTGAGGGTGCACTTGACCCCACTGTCAATGTCACTGATGAAGATATTAAAGAGTATCAGTCCCAGCAGTGAGCTGTGGAGGATACCACTTATCACCACTTATCTCCGTCCAGCCATACAGCCATTGACCACCACTCTCTGGACTCAATCCTGCAGCAAGTTCTTCAGCCATTCAACAGTCCACCTATCAAATCCATATCTTTCCAATTTGGAGAGAAGGATGTTGTGGGGTACCATGTCAAAAGCTCAAAGGCCTCACTGATGTCCAAACGGATGACATCAGTGGTTCTTTCTTTGTTCATTGATGCAGTGACACCATCATAAAAGGCCACTAGGTTGGTCAAGCAGGATTTGCCCTTGGTGAAGCCATGCTGGTTCTCCCATATCGCCTTCGTGTCTTCCATATGTCTTACCATAGCTTCCAGGAGGATCTGCTCCATGATCTTTCCCAGCACAGAAGTGAGGCTGACTTATATACATACTATACTTTTTCTATAAGATTTCCTTTAGCATCAAGAAAATGTAAGATGAAACTACCAAGAGTTACTATCTTTGGACTTTGCTAAAGTTTTGCATCTGAAGATTTGTGCTTTCTATATCACCCCTGTGTGAGATTTGAATGTAGTTCACAACCCTGGAAACACTACATTTGGATAAATTTTGGTGAGGAGATTATTTTTATGGCTATTTTCTTCTTAGATCTCTTACTTAGTTATTTTTGTATGATCATACAGACTGTGGAAGAAATCGGTTAAATGTTTATTCATAGAACTAGTGTGGGATTATTTTTATCTCAGTGGATGCATCATCATCTCAGAAGTAAAGTAACCATTTGTAAGTTGGATAACACTGAGTGAATTAAGTTCAGGGAGCATGAAGATACCAAACAAAAAAAGATTTTTTAGATGTTGAATCTTTTCCTAAAAAATAAAAAAATAATAAAAAAATGAGTCACTAGGAAAAATATAGACTTTATAATTCACAAAAGTGAACTTATGGACACTATTGAAGCAATTTACTTAAGCGAAGACAAATGTTTTACTAGAAGAATCTATTAAGATAATGAGAGGTAGTAAGCAAGGTCATATTTCTGTGTATAAAAAGGCAATTTACTCCACCTACGATGAGCACAACCTTAGAAAGGAGACAAACACTCGCAGTCTTCAGTTAACATAACATTTTATTTGTGTGCACATGCAGTGGTATTTATCTATAAAAGAGGATGAAATTATACTACTAAGGATTGAGAGGTGCTCTCATTCAAAATTTATTCATTAGTTGAAATTTTTTAAGTGTCTTTGTGTAGTCTGTTTCTTGCTTCTGAATATCTAACATGAAATTTAAGCCTTGATGCGTAGCTGTAACAATCCACAAAAATGATATTCAAAGGAAAATGAATGGGACCAGCACTAATTATCACTTACATTGAGTTTAATATTATGGGATATGTATATATTTTTCATGTTGCTTGTTTTCTTATCTTTTTGCATCACTGAGAAAGCTTTTGCCATAGTGAAAAACAAAACTCAGGAACCAAAAACAAACTGCACAAGCTCTGACTTTTTTTTTTTTTTTAAATTCTCAGTATTGATGAAAAAATGTTCCTTCTGACAACTGAATAGTCGAAACTCAGGGATGTAGAACCAGTTATCTTGAAGCATAAACTTTAAGAACTGCACAAATTTGTCACAACATAAAAGAATGTCCCACAAAATATTGAACAAACTGGGGAAGATCTATTATTCATTCACAATTTATGCAGACATAGCTATGTGAGAAAGTTGCGTAGTATTTGCTGCTACAATAGAAGGCACAGTTCTATCCAATTTTGTTAGAATCATAGAATGGCTTGGACTGGAAGGGACCTCAAAGATCATCTAGTTTCACCCCTGTGCTGCTCTCAGTTAAAAATTTCCTCCTGACTTTGTTAGCTGTCTACATTCACATTGAAAAAAAAAAAAGACAATATTATTCATACAGATTAAGAACAATACACACAGAATCCGTTCCTCCTCAGAAAAGTTTGGAGATAAGTTGTAAGGAGTAGGAAGTTACTCACTGTCTTGTGGTAGAAAAGGAAGAATTTCAGAGAAATGAAGCAGTAGAATTGAAGAGGTGATACCCATCAGTGATTTTTAAATAAGATGCCAAGAGTACCTAAACAAGGTAAGTAAGTATGGGAGAAGATTTATTATGTCAGATCAGAAAAAATGGGTAGCAATTCTGGAAAGAAATGAAGAAGTCTTTTTAGAGAGGTTAAAAAAGATCAGAAGCCTGAAAAATAGGCAGAAAAAGGACTGCTGCAATTTCATTCTTTAGGTTATTAATCATTCTGGACTTGGTAATCTAGATTTGCTGAAATTTCTTTTAAATTTTTTGGGGAAAAAAGTTATTGTGATATCTTCAGGAAGGAGGAAGGTAGTGGTGGATGATACTGCACTGGAAGGAAAATGAGAGAGGAATATGTATGCGTACAAACAAATCTTAAAAAGAAAACAGAGGACTGGAAAATGTTTTAGATAATGATCTAACCTGTAAGGATGCACTGAAACTAGTCATCATTATCTGCAAACAGAAGTAGTCTTTGTTTTTACAGAGGCAAGGTTAGTGCTGCTAGTGGAAAAAAAAAATAGTAGTGACATTGAGTGGCAGTAATGAGGGAAGGAGTATGAGAGACAGAGTTTGACACAATAAATATCAGTTTGAAACAGTGTTGGCTGTTAGGAATACTATTAAAAGAGAAAATAAATATATATTGCTTTTTCCACACAGATGTTTCTGCAGTTGTAACCTTCAGACTATGTTGCTTGTTACTATTTATCTTTAAAAAGGAATGGAAAGACTGGTCATATTTTTTTCATTTAAAATTTTCTTAATTTAACAACTCTGGTCTCCAAAGCAAAATTATTTTATCATAATATGCACACATGCACAAATATATACAACAACACATACAAATGATATATCATTTTTTGACGTTATTTGTATCTTGTCAGCCTTTCAGGACTCTTCTTAACACACATGCCCTGCTTGACTATTCTGTTATTTTAAAAGATTTTTAAAGATATTTTGTAAGTGTTTCAAAAACATTAACTATTTCTCCTTTCAGCTCAATAGAGATTTTTAAGTCTTCCTAATTACAATTCATTTGTCTGTACTGCTTGTAGTCTTTGCTAATTCCTCTCTGTATGACTAACAAAAAATTGAGTGTGAATAGGAGATAAGCATATTCAGATTAGTTTATTGAGATAAATATATAATCTGAGCTGACTATGGAACAGATTGTCCTGAGGGAGATCACGTGGCATTTGCAGGACAACCGGGGGAACAGGCCCAGCCAGAATGGGTTTGTGAAGGGCAGGTCCTGCTTGACCAACCTGATCTCCTTCTATGATCGAGTGACCCGTCTGGTGGATGAGGGAAAGGCTGTTGATGTGGTCTACCTAGACTTCAGCAAAGCCTTTGACACTGTCTCCCACAGTATTCTCCTGGAGAAACTGGCAGCCCGTGCCTTGGACAGGTACACCCTTTGCTGGGTAAGGAGCTGGCTGGAGGGTGGTTAATGGAGTTCAATCCAGCTGGCAACCAGTCATGAGTGGTGTTCCCCAGGGGTCGGTGCTGGGGCCTGTCCTCTTCAATATCTTTATTGATGACCTGGATGAGGGCATTGAGAGCACCCTCAGTAAGTCTGCAGACGACACCAAGCTGGCAGGAAGTGTCAATCTGCCTGGGGGTAGCAAGGCCCTACAGAGAGATCTGGACAGGCTGGATCTCTGGGCTGAAGCCAACAGGATGAGGTTCAACAAGACCAAGTGCCGGGTCCTGCACTTTGGCCGCAACAACCCCAGGCAGTGCTATAGGCTTGGAGCAGAGTGGCTGGAAAGTTGTATGGAGGAAATGGACCTAGGGGTATTAGTCGATGCTCGGCTGAGCATGAGCCAGCAGTGTGCCCAGGTGGCCAAGAAGGCCAATGGCATCCTGGCTTGTATCAGAAATAGTGTTGCCAGTAGGAGTAGGGAAGTCATTCTCCCTCTGTACTCAGCCCTAGTGAGGCCCCACCTCAAGTACTGTGTCCAGTTTTGGGCCCCTCACTGCAAAAAAGACATTGAGGCCCTGGAGCGTGTTCAGAGGAGGGTGACGAAGCTGGTGAGGGGTCTGGAGCACAGGCCTTATGAGGAGCGGCTGAGGGAGCTGGGATTGTTCAGTCTGGAGAAGAGGAGGCTCAGGGGAGACCTCATCGCTCTCTATAACTACCTGAAGGGAGGTTGTAGTGAGCTGGGGGTCAGCCTCTTCTCTCTTGTAACTAGTGACAGGACGAGGGGGAATGGCTTCAAGTTGCGCCAGGGGAGATTTAGGCTGGACATTAGGAAATACTACTTTTCTGAAAGAGTGATCAGACGCTGGAACAGGCTGCCCAGGGAGGTGGTTGTGTCACCGTCCCTGGAGGTGTTCAAGAAACGTTTAGATATAGCGTTGGGAGACATAGTTTAGTGGGGTTGGTGGTGGTAGGTGGATGGTTGGACTAGGTGATCTTGTAGGTCTTTTCCAACCTAGCTCATTCTATGATTCTATGATTCTATGATTCTATGACTACTATTTTGAAAATAAATGTTTCTTCACTGAGGTGTGATTACAGTTTTGGGACACATTGTATTAAATTAAATTAAATTTGAATTAGGCAAGATTACATTCTGCAATCCAGGTAGGCTCTTAATCAAAATCACATCAAGAGTGTTAAAATAGCCAGCAGCCTGATGGACTTTTGAAGATTCATCAGTAGTCTCACAATACAGAAGAGATAAGAAAAATATCTGGAATAACTTTTCTGTGCTTGTTTTCAACAAGGAACATGATTTCTAATCTTTAATATACATATTTATATAATAATATGATATTTAATATACTATAATATTAGTGTTCCAACTATTGAATATTTTGCATTAATGTCTGTTTTCCTGTGCAGAAAAAAAGAAAAAGAGTATTAAAATTAATTCAGTAAGGGAAAAGATATTTTTTACAAGGCCATACAAACAACTTTCCCTCATCTGTCATATCCCACAGCATGTTTACTATAATATTTTTCATTTTTGCTGACTAAATTCTAGCTACCTGATGGGCATTCATCCCTGTCTGAAACGTAAGTTTTGTGGACCTCTTCTGGCTCGTGCTAGCTTTTACTTGATTTTTCTTGTAGACAGCAAAAAATTTGTGAAACATTTTTTTATTACATATTATAATTCAAATAAATTTAAGAGGTGTCACAGAACTGCTGCAAAGGCAAACAGCTCAAACAGCTCCAGGAACACGCAGCATTAGATGTGTGACTGCTCTGCTTAATTTGGCTAAATATTTTTTAAACTTTTATGAATTTTAAATTATGGAATCTTATAAAATATGACTGGGAGATACCTCAAGCCATGTTCAGTTGATATTTAAGCTTTCTACTTTCTGCCTTTTTTTCTCTAGTAAGCACTGAAAATTTATTCTCACCTTCCTCTTTTTCAGGAAAAAAAGAAAACAAAACTTCACACCAAACAACCTTTTGTTAAGGATACACTGTAATTAATGAAATGATTATTATACTGGTTGAAAAGGAAAAAAAAAAAAAAAGGTTACTTGTCCTGTGTATCTTACATCAAATCTTTCATGTCCTGTGAACTTCTTTAACAAGATGCTTAATTTACAAGAACAACCAATTAGTCCTAATTTATGTAAAATATTCTTGCCTGTTGTTTGGCATTGCTTTTGCCCTTACTCTGTTTTTGTTAATAATAATAAGTGCTACTACCATGAAGTCAGTCGGTACATGCTAAATAAGGCAAAACTGTTAGTTCCCCTCCTCCCCCCTCCCCTCCCC
>NC_034411.1:84013134-84018745 GCF_002078875.1 Numida meleagris | reverse complement strand
CCTTTCCCCTTTCCTTTCCATTATGTCCCTGTGTGATATCTTTATAGCACTTAGATTTTTGTATAGAAAGGGCCATAGATTGTCTTACCTGTCTTTGTGCAAAAAACCCTGGCAAATCTTTTTTTGCCAGTTGGCAAAAGATGTATTTCTAACATAGAATAGCAATAGTACTTAGTAAAGGTTAATAAAATATTTTAAAACTCTATGGTTACTCAAGAAACCTATCTTAAAGCAACGGTGTCTATCCTGAACATTCATAGATTGATTTATTATTTGATAATACATTTTGTCCTTTCTATAACTTCATACTGAATGATTTTTCTGGAGAAAGGAGATACACTAAAGGTGAGCAGTCACTTTACTAGATACTCTGAATTCTTAAATTAGTTTTAATAACTTAGGTTACTGCAAAACATTAAATAATAATGTCTAGGAAGGTGAATCAGTCTGACTGAGAGAATTTTACACTAGGTATGAAGGAGGAAAGGAATAAAACCAGGCTCGCTAGAGATGAGCCAAGGGGCAGAATGCCAGCGTTGGGGGTGAGAGCAATAGCCCAGCTGAAGTGCATCTACACCTATGCATGCATCATGGGCAACAAACTGGAGGAGCTAGAAGACATTATGCAGAAAGGAAACTATGACATAGTTGCCATCATAGTTGCTAAAAAATATAGTGGGGTCCTTCTCATGACTGGAGTGCACTAATTAAACAGTACAAGCTATGTGACTATTTCAGAATACTTCATAAAAATTAAATAATATTGCTGCATGTCAATACTGATTGATGTTATTAAATTTGCAACACATACAGTGAATTTGAAGCAAATTCTCTAATGTGATTCCTCTGCAGCATTTGCAAAGGAAATCAGAGATCTCAGAGGATTCCGCAGCTTCATCTCTAACTGTAAGGTCACTCTCAAAATAAACCATAAATATTTTGGTTTCATATGTATCAACATTATGTAACAACTAATATTCCCAGCAAGTATTAGATCTAAGCAAAGCACACACAAATTACAAAAAAAGATTATTCTCTTCTCATAACTATGTATAATGTTAACTATGCAAACGTGTAATGCAAAACAAACACAAACAAAGAAAAAAATGACCTGGAGTGTAGTACAATTTTCACTTTAATTAGAAAAAAATTTTTTTTTTTTTAAAGAAAGGCACTTTGCCCCATGAATGGCTAACACAGATAAGGGTACATTTTCCAAGTATTTTCAGGGGTTAGTCCGATGTCTTCTGTTAAAGTTAATGATTTAATGCATATTTTGCATGTGCTAGCAAAAGGCTGAATGACCTAATGAGAGTAATTTCACTAGATTTCTTTCAGTGGTTTTGGAAAATGTCAAATTTGGTTAAAATTGTATTACTATATACAGACTATTAGCTCGATAATATTGTTTACATAAACAGAAATTTAAAACTAACTGTCTGTTCAGTAAGCTGTAAAGTAACACTAAGCTATAGAAGAAAGTTTATGAGCTGGCATTAGTAACTACAAGGAATTTGCCTTTAAAGTTTCACTCATAGCACGTAACTTTGCATAACTTTGGACGCTTAGGCACTTATTTTGCTAAAATCTGTTACAGCTTTAACTGTACAATATGACTGTGTAAAAGTTAGTGCCACCAGCACATTTTATTCTTTCAGGTGACTGCTGGTCAATTGCTGTTCTGTTGATAATCATTCACATCCAGGAAGAATCTCATGAATTTCATTACAGTTTAGTTAGCATCTCCATTTAATTTTCTAGGTTTCCTTTTACTCAATTCATGCCTTTTTGTGTGTAGGTACATGTGCACCTATATATACATGAACCTAATATAGTAGATAAACCTACGTCCACTGTGTTTGCAGAAATAAGTATAGTACATATTATAATTCATTGCGAAAATATTTTTTTCAGTTATTCCAAACATTTGGACATCCAATACCCTCATCAGTCTTCTTGTAAGACATGTCATTATAGAAATATTGTTGAATGCTATGCATATTCATCTCTAACTCCATTGCGCATCATCCATATCACCAAATGTCCTTGTGAAAACTGGACAATGACTGCACTAAAGACTTAGCACATGTGCAGAATAGCAAAGTTATGACGAGGATAGGGGAAGGGAGCAATTATTATGAATTATTACAATTAATTACAATTGTTGATACTGCTGTTTAAAAAAAAAAAAAAAAAAAAAAAAAAAGGACTCTGTCCTCCACGTAGGCCTGCAAAATATTATCAAATTGCAGGTCTGGAAATCAATTCCACTACACAATAAAAATCATGTGATCAAGACAGACGTTAGAGAACATTTTTTAGTCTTCATTTCACTGTACCTTTTGTTTATATTTCTCTCAAGTAGTCTAGTTGCGTGAAAGTGTGTAAAAGATTTTGATGATCCATCTAGACTCTTATTCTTCCCTATAGAAATGATCTATTACACCTATGTCATTGCTGAGAAATGTTTGTCTAGCCTTTTCTTGAAGTCTTCCAGATTTCCCATGCACAGCCTGCATAATGTATTACTGACTATATGACTTCTTTATCATTTAGAAGTCTTTTTTTATTACTGAATCATATCATTTCTTCTTACACTTTAATAAGAATTGGAGAAAAAACCAAACTTTTCTTCTTTGGAATAACTGTACATAATTTGATGAAAGATCATCTGCACACTTATAAAGGAGCACAGAGAAAATGGTAGGTGGTGGAAGCCCAAACAAAGTCCTGGCCCAGCTCCTTCTAGGCTCATTGCAGGAGCCACCAGGCTGCCATAAACCAACCTCAGCAATCTCAGATTAGCACAGAGCCCAGGGCAGGCAGGAAACCAAATTAAAGGCTTAGAAAAAGGGGCATCCTTCCCAGGACTCTCCCTGGGCTGTCCCGGTATAGCCTCACCCCCAGTGTCCAGTGTGATACCCACCACAATGAATAAAGACTGAAGCACCTTTTGAACTGAGGAGGATAGCTGCCCATGTGTCTGTGGAAGCACCAGGAGGCAGTGTGGGTGTGAAAGTGGGTAAGCACTATTAAAGAGCCGTCTGAACAAAATATTGAGTAGATGATGTGTCTGGGAGCCAGGGGGATGTTTGTGTGTCTGAGAGTGTGACCACAGTAGGGGATGGTTACTTGGGAAACAGAGATCCCCAGCCAGCACTGGGTGTGCCTTTGTGTCTGTGTGAGTGACAGGGATAGTCTGCCAGCAGCTGGAGAGGGGCTGCAGCTTCAGGCAGCTGCAGAGGAGGGACAGGGTACGTGCTATCTATACACATATACATTTTCACTTGCAGACTTCCATCCTAGTCAGATAGAGAGGGGAGCAGGATAAGGTCATTGGTGCTGTCTGTGTTTGTGTGATGTAGCATACGCATGTGCTCTATGTGCCTTGGAAGATGTGCTCAGTCTGAGGTGTGGAGCTGCAGCAGCCTCAGCAGTCTCTTGGGCTGTTGGACCCAGCATGGTATATTTTCCCAAAACAATAGCCTTTTTTAAAAAAGATTTTTACATATTTCCCACAGTCTCCTGTTCACTATATTTAGTTTATCTAGTGTTTTTATTTAGATCACGCTCTCTTAGATCTCTGATCTGCATCTGACATTTCTTTAATTTGAAATTCCTCTGTTTCAAAGAAATATTTGTTGACAGTGACCTTCCAAGAACACAGCACTCTACCTGTTGTCTCACTAATGAGCAAAGTAATCAGTGATATTTAATATGTCTTGCAGACTACACTCTTGGTTATATTTTGAGTACAGTGTTTGATTTTTTCACAAAAGTATAATTTTACAAATTCAAATTCAGTTTATGATCCATGATAATCCCTGGGAAAGAAGGGAATTAATTTCTTCACGACCATTTGTTTTTCATCCCACTTATGCTGTTAATTATATCTGTCTAAATGCAGTTCCTTGCACTCATCTCTATTGAACTACATCTGTCTTTTTTTTCCACACCATTTCTCCAATTTGTCAAGATCATTTTGAATTCTTGCCCTATCCTCCAGTATGCTTATAGTCCCTCCCAGCTATGTGTTGCCTGAAAATTTAATCATATGCTCTCGATTCCATAATCCCAGTTATTAATAAAAAAAATGAATGAAGCTTCTCTGTACATTTTTCTGTTCTATCAGTGAATCACAGATAACAATGTTTTGGGCACAGTTTCCAAATCAGTGTTTAAGCCCTCTGTAAAAGAGTGAAAAAAAAATTATTTCCTTACTTAGATTATTAAAAAAGAAATAAAAAAAATTAAACCAATAACATGTAATAAAGTTTAAACCCATACTGAAGTTTAAGATGACATAGATTTATCCAGATTACTCCATACTCACAGGATCTCCAATTTGTCATGGAGAGAAATTAGATGGGTTGGATTAGATTTTTATTTTTTTTACTCATAATAGATGAATGTATTTGTCCACTGTCCTTCAGAAGCTTGAAGTAATCTGTTATTTTAGCTTTTATCCTTATCTCTCTAATTATAAAAAGAATATGTACTCTACAGCCCTCTTTCCTCCTGATTCTATGACCATGACTGCAGATTGTCTTCCCTTGTCTTTCAGGGTGGAATACAATTCAAGGATAAATTTATAAGGGTATAGTAACATGTTTTCATTACTACATATAAATTTATACAGGTGTCTAATGTATCTGTACTCTCAGCATAGCCAAAATAAATGCACACTTTGATTAAGTTAGCCACGCAAGTGTCTAGTGGCATTTGAGATTGTGCAGGGTCTCCAACCCACCTGACATATAACATCAGAAGAGTGTGAGACTCATGTCCTCCTCAGCCAGTATGAAAATATCAAATGGTGCTGAGTAACTGAAAAACTGAAACAATTGGAATATTTAAATAATTGAAATGCACTTTAGGTTTTCAAAGGCTACAGTGGGAATTTAGGACTATTTGAGGTACTGTAGTGTATCAAATCCTGAGCAAAGTATTTGATTCGAAAGGACCTAGGTCATTTATAGATCTGATATCATATTTGGAAAGATTTTATGGAAGTGTAGATATTCCTCACATATCTTCAAATATTTCAGTAAAGAAACCTGAATTTAAGAGATCTAATCTGAAACTGAATCCTACTCTCAGTAATTGATCCTCTCTGAGATGGTCATGAATTGCACTCCTCTTCTAGATTTTTTTTTTGAACTTCATTGCTCTCCACTACCTCTCAGCTCTACTGATACATCAATTTTGCTAACCATAGCATTTTCTCATAGACAATATATTCCTGTTATCTTCTCCTGAAATGCACTATTACATTACACAACCTCTTATAGCTTTCTACCAAGAGCATATTTCAGAATCGCAAGTGGTAAAGCTGAATTAAACGTATTTCTAGACTCAGTGAACTATATTTGAGTCACATTTTAAGAGGTTCTCTTATTGACAGTTCTTAGAAATTCATCAAGTAACTTTATCACTGGACACAAATAACTAGCACTGGACAATAGAAAGTATTATAGCAGAGCTGCAAGTCTGTCCCCTTGTATAACAGAACACTGAATCAATCATAGAATCATAGAATCATAGAATCATAGAATCATAGAATCATAGAATCATAGAATCATAGAATCATAGAATCATAGAATCATAGAAT